>NC_026475.1:3024881-3270505 GCF_000240135.3 Fusarium graminearum PH-1 | reverse complement strand
ACCTTTTATATCTCTTTTTATTCCTCTTATTATAATAATTATCCTTTAGTAATATAAGTAATTATTATTTAGTTTTCTAGTTAGGTAATTATTATTACTTTTTTTCTTTTTTTTTTTTTTTTTTTTATTTTTTTCTCTTTTTTTTTTTTCTTTTTTCCCTCTTTTTACTTTATAAATATAAAAATAATAAATTACCCTCTTTAAATTAATAAAGAATATCTATAAATATATAATAGCCTAAAGGTCTACTTAAGTTTTCCTTTAAGCTACTTTAGTATTATATTTATTATTAAGGTATATATATAAGTACTTCCAGCTTAACATAAAGTACTTATAGCCTAGCTAAATATATATAAAACCCTAGTAAATAGGGAGACCTTTAATAAGCTTAATTAGGTTAAATAAGCTATATTAGGCTAATTAATCCTCCTTTAGTCCCTCTTTTAATAGTATTAATAGTAAGCCCTTATAGTAATAAATAAAATTACTATAGATTTAATAGCTAAGATTTAAATAATAATCCTTTAAATAGCCTTCTAGGTTATAAAAGCAGACTATATAGCTATAGAAAATATAAATTAGTAATTAATATTCTTTATTATAAAAAAGCTATTTTTTTTTATTTTTTTCTCTTTTTAACTTTTTTTTTTTTTTTTTTATTACTTAAGTATTACTATTAGTATTATTAAGTAATAAGTCTAATAGGTATTATTAGGCTATTATAGCTATAATTAATTAGTTAGGTTATATATATAATTAAATAAGTTAAGTTAATTAATTATAGCTTTTTTAAATTAAGATAAATAGAGAAAAAAAGAGAGAAAAGTAATATAAATAAATAGATAGATAGATAGATAGGCAGACTATCTTAGCCTTTTCCTTTTTTTCTTATTTCTCTTTTTTTATTTTATTTTTTCTATTTTCTTATTTCCTATCCTAATTTACCTTAAGGACTAAAGTAAAGACTTAAGGTTAATTAAAAGTCTATAATTAGCTGCTTATATAGTTAGTAGTTTAGGGTTAATAGTTTAGCCCCCTTATTATTAGCTTTAACCTACTTAATAGGGTTTCCCTATACCCTTATTAGCTTATACTATTTTCTAAAGTTAGTAGTTTAGCTTAAACTACTACTAGCCTATTAGTTAGGATTAATTAACCTTTAGTATTAATTGCCTTAATTATAATAATTTATTTATAGTTTTTAAATTATATTAATTTTAATTTCTTTTATCTCTTTATAGCTATAATAACTATTTTAAATTATATAAAGCTTATTATAAAGCTAATTTTATTAAAATTTTAAATATTATTTAATTAAATATTATACTTTATAATTATATTTTTTATAAATTAAAACTAGCTATAAATAATAATTAAATTCTTATATTTAGCTTTTTAATAATTATATTTTTAAAATATATATATTTTTAATTTTAATTATTATTTAATAAAGTTATATATTTAATATATATTAATAGGTAGTATATTATAGTCTATAAGTAAGGAATTAACTATTTCTTTTATAAAATATAATTATAAAGAAAATCCTTATAAATTTAAATTAAAAAGAAATTAAATTATTATATTTTCTTTCTTATTAAATAGTTTTTATAAATTTAAAATAAAATTATATTATAATTAAATACTATATTAATAATAATATAGTTTTACTTTAAGGATATTATATATCTTTATAGTATATTAAGTATATTATATAGTAAGGTTAAATATAATATAAGAACTTATTAAATAGTTCTAAAGGCATTTAAAGAAGAATATAATAAGTAATTTTAATTAATTTAATAAATTATAGTAATTTTATTATATAAATAATAAAGAGTATATAAAAAAGTGTCTTATCTACTTATCTATCTTACCTACTTATTAAATATATAACCTTATAACTTTTCTATTATTTTAACGCTCTCTGCTATTCTTCCTATAATGCTTAATACTTCTAGCCAGTAGAGAAAATATATTTCCAGGAAATCCTATATGTCGTTCATGCCATTTGACTCTAAATCGACATTTGTCTGGTGATGAACCCAGTGCGTATATGCATATTGAAGCTCTGGAGGTATACGTTCCTCAAGCAGCTGAGCTTCTACTGCAGATCGATATATACTTAGGTAAGACAGGCTACATATGTTCTTGCGCAAGCCACTATCACTGCGCATGACCCGTAGGCAGTGTTTCGCCAGTTGTCTGTAAGCGACCTTCTTGTCTACCTAGAATTCAGTCGCCTCTTAGTTCTCTAGATCGATAAGATAATCTCGGAACGACAAATGGAACATTCAGATCGGTGAGTCACCCTTCTTTAGAACCTTCAAAACAGAATGCAATACATCTAGCCTTAATTCCACCTTACTGGGTCAAATTCTAAGAAGCAGTGCCAGAGCGCGCTGTAATAAAGGACTAGCCAGTATCACGATGGTGCCGACAACGAGATGGAAGTTCTTGATGATATCACCTCTCGCGCGCTTTGACTTGCCAGTGGTTTGTCGTTTCAGAACTGGTGAGTAAGTCAAAGCGAGCTTAGAAGCTTGATGGTTACCCATGTGATTGAATACACTTTCCAGAAGCTCCTTGGGCTGGCCGAGATTGGAGTCATCTATGAATCGGCAAGTAGTTGCAGCAAAGATGAATAGAGGTGCGGCTGCCTTGGTTAGCTTCTTTAGATCGTCTTCTTCAAGCGGCATCGCATGGATCCATATACATACGCTTGGTGCCAGGACACACCGACATCCCTGGCAACGAACAGGCCGATCAACTGGCGAAAGCAGCGTCTTCACTCCCTGAGCCCGAAGGTGCTTGCCCAACGCTGGCCTACTTGCGAAGGATCGTAAGACAGAAACCGAAGGACACATTCGAGGCGTGGTGGACCACCTCCGCTCCTGAGCAGTATAAGAGTATCAACCTCAAGGCGACC
Organism: Fusarium graminearum PH-1; assembly: GCF_000240135.3. Classification (NCBI taxonomy): domain Eukaryota; kingdom Fungi; phylum Ascomycota; class Sordariomycetes; order Hypocreales; family Nectriaceae; genus Fusarium; species Fusarium graminearum. The sequence continues at coordinate 3,267,576 of NC_026475.1, read as the reverse complement.
ACAGGCTGCCCACCAGAGCTGTCGCTCCCGCGTGCAGTCTTACACCACTTGCTGACAGCGAGATCCCTCCACGGGGACTTCGCCGCGTATCACGAGAGGTTCAACCACGACACAGCACGCCTAGTCTACTCATGCAGCCGACGCAAAGCACCGGACCACATCTTCTACTGCAGAAAGGCACCGCCGCTCCACCGGTTAAGGCTAGCTCCCTCACCGAATATAGCGGTCAATTTAGCAGTAGGAAAGGACTACACCAAGTTCATCGACCTGTCCAAGGACTGCGCGTTCTTTGGAAAGATATGCCCTCGCTATCAGGCAACGAAGGCGAGAGAAACACTCGCAACTCTCTCTTCCTCTTCATCTTCCACGTGTTCATTTTGTTACCTTATTTGCTTTCTCTTACGTATGCTCACGGCCAGACGCTGGGCGTAGCAGCGCCCTCCGTCTGGCCGGGACTACCTTGAAGCAGCCTCAAACTGCCGCACGCACAGGCTGATCTCAACCTTCCTGACTTCAGGTTCCAAAAGCGGCTGCGATATGCCAGCCGCGCCTTGTCATCCCGCTGACGGATAACAGGCTCGATAGGATGCGCCATTTGTGCCGATGATATGCTGGATAGAGCGTGGTCTACGAACGCGTTTGCAAGAATCGAGATCCGAGGGAAGACTAATTTCGCGTAGCGAATGACTAAGCACTCTCACAGCCAATGGTATTTGTGTAATTAGCGTACAGATAGATACCCAATTCTCTAGCTCAGCAAGTCCTTTACCCCAGTAGGGGACCCTTGGGGCCTACAGCCACCCGCACGAAAAATATACTACTACTACTACTACAGATGAAGGGGATGTCGATCCTGAGCTTCTTTCCTGCGTGAAAAAGATAACTCCACTTACAGACTTGCTTTTCCGCCATTTCCCAGTCGATATTTAACTCGTCGAATCGTTTCGTAAGGTCTCATTCGCTACGGCCGCTGATGGAAACGACAATGATGGTCTCTTCAGGTACATGATTTTTACCCCATGGGGTTTTCCGCCTTGTGAGTTTCCCCACCCCAGCCTCCAGAATCGTCCCCCAGAAAGCGCCGGGCGCCAGCACGAGGCTCTGTTCTGTGTCATTTGTGAGCTTGGAGAGCCTTTCCTTTCATAGCTGCAGCTTCCACTCGATGGAGTAGTGGATACACGTAGGAGGAGACTCGCCACATGCGTTGTCAGGGCCCTAGTTTTCTAGCTGAAGCAGCGGCAATCTGGCTCTATGGCTACTCGGCAGTGGGCTTAGGCTAGCAGAGGAGCTTGTGCCGTGGCTGTTGATGCCTGACAGCTGAGGCGTCCGGAAGTCGAGGTCTTGGTGGCCCCACTGTGTAAGGTAAAACGGCTGACTGTCATCGTCCATGACGGTGAGTTTGGAGCATTTACAGTACTGCATAGCAAAGATTAGCGGCAGGAAGGATGGAAGGAAGATAATCTGGGAGCAACAAACGGGAACATATTTCTTTCACACTTGTTTACGGCTAGCCAGAATGTTCTGCGTGAAAGCCGCAAACCCATGGCTCTTTGGTCTATTTGTCCTCCTTTGTTCTTTATTATTCTGGCTTTGGTCTGGTACCCATATCATAACGGGCCGACGGTTATTCCGCTTACCTCACTCACTCGGCAAGGACGGGTATCGATCTGGCAACCCCGCATCTGATATTTCTCGCTTCAGCACTGACACCGAGTCGGAGCATTAACTTTAGAGCTAAGCCCTAGTTCCCGTGGATCTGGGCCTTTTTGTAGGGATGAAGACGCGACTCAAAAGCCCAGACCTCTACACCATTGCATGGATTGCCGCCCTGTCCATCGAACGAGCGGCGGCAACCGCGTTGCTGCACGATCGCCATGACGCGCCGGAAGGCTTCCACCAGCATGCATCCGACACGAATGTCTATACCTGGGGCCGGGTAGGCGAGCATAACATCGTGATTGCTTCACTTCCCGCTGGAGTCTACGGGCTCACGTCTGCAGCAACTACCGTATCGGACTTGGCCCATTCGTTACCGCATATTCGAATCGGTCTGTTGGTAGGCATTGGGGGTGGCATCGCTCGGCCTGACGAGGGACAGGACATTCGTCTCGGGGATGTCGTTGTCAGTAGGCCTGACGGCACGACCGGAGGGGTGGTGCAGTATGACTTGGGTAAAGCGACTGCGAATGGGGTCTGGGAGCGAAAAGGTTCCCTTGATAAGCCCCCTTCAGTACTTCTTCATGCGCTAGCAAGCTTGCAAGCGGAGCATGAGATTGCACAATCGAAGGTGCCAGGCCTGCTTCAGACAATGTTGGAGGCCAATCCTGGCATGAGACGCCCAAAGACAGACTTCACTTACCAGGGTACCGAGAACGATCGACTGTTCAAACCCCAACACGATCATACCGGCGGCAGCAACTGCAATAAGTGCGACCCAGCCTGGGAGGTGAAGCGTGAGCAGCGAGAGTCGACTGAGCCAGAGATTCACTATGGGATCATTGCCTCTGGTAACAAGCTTATTAAGAATGCAGCTTTTCGGGATAGTTTGTTGGAGGACACGGAACATCAATTACTCTGTGTAGAGATGGAAGCTGCGGGCCTAATGGATCGATTTCCATGTCTGGTGATACGTGGTATATGCGACTATGCAGATTCGCATAAGAACGACCAGTGGCAACGTTATGCGGCGGCTACAGCAGCAGCGTTCGCTTTAGAGTTGCTCGAGTATGTGCCAGTTGGACAGCTCAAGTCAACACAAAAGATCATCGATGCCGTAAAATCACGTTAGTGCTACATCATGCGTTTCAAAACAACATGCTTACCAATAAAAAACAGTTAATAGAGAAGTGAGTAAGTTGGAGTAAGTCTCAACTAAACGCAGCTCAGATTCTATTACTTGGGTCTCTAATCTAACAATAGGGCCTCTATTAACAACATCGACCATCACATTGTTCTCGATTATCTTCCGAACGCTGAGGGTGCCTCATTCGACTCTTACGAAGAAGAACACAATCCCACATGCTTAGCCAACACCCGAGTAGAGCTACTCAGAGATATCCACCGCTGGATTGATAACGCTACGTCGAAAACAATCTTTTGGCTCAACGGCATGGCAGGGACTGGAAAGTCGACCATCTCGCGGACCGTTGCTCGGTCGCGGTCTGAGCGAGGCGATCTCGGTGCAAGCTTCTTCTTCAAGAGAGGAGAGACTGATCGACGGAACTTGGCCAAGTTCGTGCCTACGGTGGCTCGTCGATTGGCATGGAGTATACCTGAGGTTACGCCATTCATCAAGACTGCACTTGATACTGATCCAGCGATTGTTGACAAAGCCGTTCGAGAGCAATTCGGTAGGCTCGTTCGAGAGCCGTTGTTAAAAGTGAAAACAACGTCGTTATCCCAACCGTCAGTCGTTATCGTTGTCGACGCGTTAGATGAGTGTGAGAAGGATGCTGACATCAAGCTCCTTCTCGAACTTTTGTCCACCCTACGCCTTGCGGAGGTTTTGCGTATTCGAGTGCTCATAACCAGCAGGCCCGAACTTCCCTTACGACTTGGCTTCTCCTCCATTGGTGATACTCATCAGGACCTCATCTTACACAAAATCCCACAATCGATCATCGAGCACGATATATCTGTCTTTCTTCGCCATGAATTCGCCAACATTCGCGACAACTTTAACATAGAGGCGGTAGATGAACTGAAGCTACCAGTGTATTGGCCTGGGGAGCCCAATCTCGAGAAGCTCATAACAGCGGCGGTGCCTCTTTTTATTTTTGCCGCAACTGTCTGCCGATTCGTTAATGACTTATGTCTGGGCAGTCCTGATGAGCTTTTGCAAAGCGTGCTCAACGTCGCAGGTACTAGTCAAGGCTCGAAGCTTGAGATGACATATTCGCCAGTTTTGAAACAACAAGTCGTCAACAGATCAGGAAGCGAGAGATTGGACATCATCGAGAGCTTTCGTCTTATTGTCGGCACTATCGTCATGTTGGCTAGCCCCTTATCGATGCGCGCTCTAGCACTACTTCTTGATATTCATGTCATCAAGGTGAAGACCAGGTTAAGTATGTTGCATTCCGTCTTGGAAGTACCGGAAAGTCTCGACTTGCCGGTACGACTGCTCCATTTGTCGTTTCGAGATTATTTGATCGACCCAGGAAACAAAGAGACAGCTGAGTTCCGGGTGGATGAGAAACTCAAGCACCAAAATCTGACAAGACACTGTTTGCGAGTCATGTGCAACGCCCTGCATGAAAATATATGTGGGCTGCCTTTTCCAGGTGCGCGCCGAATCATGGTGAATAGTTCAGAATTAGAGGAACGCATACCCCCACAACTTCAGTACGCTTGCATGCACTGGGCTTATCATCAGACCGAGGGCGACTCCAGGCCGGACCATGATGACGAAATGCATGATTTCTTGACCACACACTTCCTACATTGGCTGGAAGCAATGAGTTTGCTTGGCCGAGTCAAGGAATGTCTCGACTCACTCAAGTCACTAGCGAGATGGTTGGAGGTGTGTTTTGCATCTTTGAACCTCAAACCTGCTGACAGGTGTTAGAAGCACGAAGATTCGAGCCTGTCGACTTTTATGGCAGATGCAGTGCGATTTGTTCAAGCCTATTTTGCTGTGATAGACGAAGCACCGCTGCAGACTTATTGCTGTCTGGTTTTTGCACCAAGCAAGAGTATTGTGAGAAGGACGTTTGAAAATGCTATTCCAAAATGGATCATGAATTTGCCGAAAGTACAAGAAACCTGGGACGCGTGCTTGATGGTGTTAGAGGGCCATGACCGCGAGGCTAACTCGGTGGCGTTCTCACGTTACGCGAAAAAGGTGGCATCGGCCTCTTGGGACACGACAATACGAATCTGGAATGTCGAGACGGGCGAATGCGAGCAAGTGCTGAGGGGGCATAAAAAATATATTAGCTCAGTAGTGTTCTCGCACGACTCGAAAAAGGTAGCATCGGCCTCTTACGATGAGACAATACGGATTTGGAATACCAAGACGGGTGAGTGCGAGCTAACGCTTGAGGATCACAGTAACCTGGCCAATTCAGTCACGTTCTCATATAACTCAAAAAAGGTGGCATCAGCCTCTTCTGATAAGACGATACGAATCTGGGATGCCGAGACGGGCAAATGCCAGCAAATACTAGAAGGCCACCGCAAGGAAGTCAACTCGGTGGTGTTCTCACATGACTCAAAAAGGGTGGCATCGGCCTCATACAGCAAGATACGGATTTGGAATACCGAGACGGGTGTATGTGAACGAGTTCTAAAGGGCCGTCACAATAAGACCAATTCGGTCGCGTTCTCACACAACTCAAAAAAGGTGGCATCAGCCTCTTCTGATAAGACGATACGAATCTGGGATTCCGAGACGGGCAAATGCCAGCAAATACTAGAAGGCCACCGCAAGGAAGTCAACTCAGTGGTATTCTCACATGACTCAAAAAAGGTAGCATCAGCCTCTTCTGATAAGACGATACGAATCTGGGATGCCGAGACGGGCAAATGCCAGCAAATACTAGAAGGCCACCGCAAGGAAGTCAACTCGGTGGTATTCTCACATGACTCAAAAAAGGTGGCATCAGCCTCTTCTGACAAGACACTACGAATCTGGGATATCGGAATAGTCGGACGCAAGCGAATGCTAGAGGATCACAGTGACAAAGTCCATTTAGTGATGTTCTCGCACGACTCAAGAAAGGTGGCATCGGCCTCTAATGATGGTACAGTACGGTTGTGGAATACCAAGACGGGCATATGCGAGCGAATACTTGAGGGTGATGATTTCAGTGACAACTTGGTATTCTCGCACGACTTGAAAAAAGTAGCATCGGTCTCTCTCAGCAAGACAATACGGATCTGGAATACCAAGACGGGCATATGCGAGCGAATACTTGAGGGTGATGATTTCAGTGACAACTGGGTATTCTCGCACGACTTGAAAAAAGTAGCATCGGTCTCTCTCAGCAAGACAATACGGATCTGGAATACCGAGATGGATATACGCGAGCGAGTGCTAAGGGGGCATAAAAAACATATTAGCTCAGTAGTATTCTCGCATGACTCGAAAAAGGTAGCGTCGGCCTCTTGGGATAAGACAATACGAATCTGGAATGCCGAGACGGGCGAGTGTGAGCAAGTGCTAGAGGGCCATGGCCACTGGGTCGACTCGGTGGTGTTCTCTCATGACATGAAATTGGTAGCATCGGCCTCTCGGGATAAGACGATACGAATCTGGAGCGCAGACATGGGCAAGTGTAAGAAAATACTAGAGGCCGGTTGCTACGATGTCAACTCGATGGTGTTCTCTCACGACTTGAAAAAGCTAGCATCAGCCACTACTGATAAGACGATACACATTTGGGATGTGAAGACGGGCGATCATCAAGACGAAATCCCATTAGATGGTTATGTTCATGTTCTTTCTTTTACGTCTGATAAGCGTGGCATCATCACAGATCACGGGACATTTGCTTTGGCCGACCACTTGGCATTTGACCCAAAGCCTCGTGTCTCATTGCAGTCTTTAGAAACCCCGCTGCTCGCCTGCACAGACAGCACCTGGGTCACAATGGCAGAAAGGGACTTGCTTTGGCTACCTCCTGAGTGTCGCGATGGCAAAGTAGCTATCTCGGGAAAGGTGGTTGCCATAGGATGTGAATCAGGGAGGGTTATGTTGTTGGGTATATCCACAATGGAAACATAGTTTTGAGTTTGCGGGTTCCCCCCCTCTTACAACAAGCTTGCAAACTGTAGCAAGACACACACAGCCGAGACGTTGAGACTGTACACGTCGGCATTGGGACTTAAAAACTTTATAAGTAATCTTGATTTGATTTCGTAAGAATGTTTTATTGCGCAGCGCGTTTATATTAAACTAATGTGTATTAGACTTAAAATAACCACATTTAATTAACAATTGCCTCAGGCTTGCCTAGCCTAGTACTACAGTCTTAAATTAACTCTAGTAGAGTTAATTTTATTAACCTACTTTAAACCTAGTATAGTTAATTATAGCTAAGGTATAAAGTTAATTTAATATTATTTTATATTATATTAAAGTATTAAAGTTAAGTTTATTTACTATAGGTAAGTTAAGTCCTTACTATTATATATATAATTAAGGTCCTACTTTTAAATTATAGAATTTATTTAAATATTTAAGCTATATAGACTTTAATCCCTAGGAACTATTTATAGATAATTAATTATAAATTAGCTACTAAAATAGAGAATTTTACTTAAATTTTAAAGCTAAATTATTTAAGGCTTAATTAAGTAGCTAATTAGTTAAAAATAACCTTAACCCTACTATTTATTATAAAAGTTATTAAGGCTATTAACTATTTTACTAAGTAGGGAATTAATATAACCCTAATATATATAAGTACTAATAACCTTTTTTTAGTTAAGTTAATAACTATTTTAAAAAAATAATATTTTATATATTATATTATATTATTAATATATTTAATAAGTAAGTATAATAAATAAGTAAATATAATATAAATCCCTTAACCTTATATCTAATTATTTAATTAGTTAATTTTTAACTACTTATAATACTATAGCCTTTAAATAAAGCTAGAGTTATTTTTACCTTTTAAGCCCTTTAAAATAACTTAAAACTAAATACTTAATATATTATTAAGATCTATTAAGTTAAGTAAATAAAGCTATATTACTATTAATAAGGTATTTAATTAAAATGCAATTTTATATTTAATTTATAAAAACTATTTAATTAGGAAGAAAATATAATAATTTAATTTCTTTTTAATTTAAATTTATATAAATTCCCTTTATAACTGCATTTTATAAAAGAAATAGCTAATTCCCTACTTATAGATTATAATATATTACCTATTAGTATATATTAAATATATAACTTTATTAAGTAATAATTAGAGCTAAAAATATATATATTTTAAAGATATAACTATTAAAAAGCTAAATATAAAGATCTAATTATTATTTATAGCTAGTTTTAGCTTATAAAGAATATAATTATAAAATATAATATTTAATTAAATAATATTTAAAACTGTAAGAGTATAGGTAGTATGCTGCACTTTCCCAATAGACTAAAAGATCAAGCAGTTATGGCATAATATGCCGTAGCTGTGCTACACATCCATATATAAGGGGCCTGAACCTTCTGCAGAGGTTCGGCGACTTCAATACCCTTACAATTGCCCTCCTTCTAATAGCGACATATCCCGAGTCGTTACAGAGGTCTTACAGCAGCCTGCCCCCTAAGATTAAGCCCGTATCATAGCCAGATAGCTTATCTTAGCGCACTTAGCACCTCTAGTCGCTACTGGGCCCCGCTTCAAGGCCTAGAGCACATAACAGATGTTAACCCCCAAGGCTAGCCGCAGCAGGCAACTGCATACCGCCTTGTGAGCCCGACGTAAGCCTAACGCGATCACAGGTCTCGGCGACCCTTCGACGAGGAATCGAACTGACGACCTTCGCACAGCCAGAAGACCCACATTATGCCATAACAATTATAAGAGTACAGGTGGCATACTGCACTTTCCCAATAGACCAAAAGATCAAGCAGTTATGGCACAATGTGCCATAGCTGTGCCACACATCCATATATAAGGGGCCCGAACCTTCTGCAGAGGTTCGGCGACTTCAATACCCTTACAAAAACTTTAATAAGACTAGCTTTATAATAAGCCTTATATAATTTAAAATAGTTATTATAGCTATAAAGAGATAAAAGAAACTAAAATTAATATAGCTTAGAAATTATAAATAAATTATTATAATTAAGGTAATTAATATTAAAAGTTAATTAATCCTACTATTTATTATTAATTTAAGCTAATATTACTATAATATAAAAAGGACTAAAAAATTAACCTTTAAAGAGGGAAAAATAGTCTACTTATTAATAAAAAATATTATAATAAAAAGACTTATATATAAATTAGACTTTAAATATATTAGATTTTATAAAGTTTTATAAAAAATCTTAAAAAATAATTATAAATTAAACTTACTATTAAAAGTTAAAATCTATTTAATTTTTTATATTTCCTTATTTAAATTAGCTATTAATATAATATAAATTAAAATTAATAATAAATTAAAAGAAATTAATAAATTAGAAATATATAAAATAGAAACTATAAAAAATATATAGAAAATTAATAAATAAATAATATACTTAATAAAATAAAAAAACTACTTAAAAAATAAAAATATATAAAAACTATTAAAATACTTAATTAATACTTAATAACTTAAAATTATAAACTATTTACTCTTTAAATATATTCTGAAGGATACCTATTTAAGATAATCTAGCTCGTAGTTCAACCTGTAGAAACAACAGACTTGGAAATAACACTTCTAACTAATACGTTTCCGTCGAGATACTATCCTAGTTCAGGCATGATTCCCATTGTGCTGGTGCCACCAAGTCGCCTTCAGAAGCCTCAAAGTACTCAGCAACTTGATCAGCAATACTCTGGAGATAAGCGGTACCATCCAAGCAGGACAACTCGACAACCAAGTTCGCAAACACAAAAAGTTTCAGATACTTTCCTCCAATCATAATGATGTTTGAAGTTGACTTCTGTTCCATCAGGGTAGGATGTGTGTCCGAGATGGAATATTGGGTAGTTCGATACTTGATCAGCTCAATAGCTTTCTCGTAACTTGGTGTGAAGTGAATCATCAAGGAGAAATAAGAGACCGAGATGTCACTCTTTTCATAGACTTTCTCCTCGGTGATAATGTTACCAAATTGATCCTTTTCGTTGGGAATTGGAGCCGAAAATAGGTCATCCGGTGCATATGGTTTGTCGAACTTGACTTTGGATATGATCTTGGTGAAGTTGGCTTGGACTTGACTGATTTTGCCACCGAACACCATGGTTAACTGTTGTGAGGCAGCAGGTAGATCCAAAGCCGACCACTCGATTGGCGAACCAGGATAGATCTCATTCTGAACTTCTCCCAGTGACCAATCATTGCCTCTTGTAAGGAGTCCCGTGACACCTGATGTCCACTTAGAATATCTCTTATTTTTAGCCACGAGTTGTTTGAAGATGTCGACGGGGTATTTCTTCGGATCATCCCTGTTGCTATCCAGCGTGTTATTATACTGATCTCGCGTCTCATCGCCCACATGAGGTCCTGCGCATGCGTCAATAATGAAGACGGGAGCGCCATTCCACTTTTCGGGATTGCGGTTCTGACCGTGGAAATCCGTCTCCTTTTCAGGATGGAAGTCTGGTCCCCAGGAAAGGTAAGCATGGTTGCGGAATCCCTGTCGCGATGGGTCATTATCGTGGTGGACAATCTGTCTGCTCAAGTCGTTACAGAAGTAAGGATTGTTGCACTCGCCCCAGCCCACAAGCACTGCTTTTGACGAGATAAACCCAAACACTTGATGATATTCCCAGGCCACTTGGTTATAGTCCATGCCAAGCGAAAGAGCCACTTCAACTATCGCAGCCTGATCGTAACAATTGACGCATGTAATAGGTTTTTCGGGGAGGGTTTTCCAATTGCGATATGCCACCAGCCAATGGTTGAGTTTGAACTTTCCCCCATCGAAGTCAGTACCAAAACTTGGTGACCCATCATACGTGTTGTATCTCAGCCAGTGCTTCTTGGTGTCCTGAGTCTCGCCGGTAAAGGGGGCTGCTGACCCATGGAGAAAAGCAGTTTCAAAGACAATGATTCTAATGGAAAAGAAAAGATTCTATATCGAAGCTCTATAAACTGGAATCAAGATAGAATCAAAAGATATATTATTGAGAGATATAATTGCTCAACGGGATGTGAAACTACTTGCAGCTCGATTGCATTTCGGGAAGCTAGGCGCCACAACCACCCTGTTCATCCCTTGTATCTCGCCTTCAATTCACGTTATTACTTCTCTGTACAGGCGGGATTATCTTCTTCAAAGGTCTCGCGAATCAGATACTTCTCATCGTTAACATGACGATGTCGCACCCAGAAGATGATAGTCTGAATAAACAGAGCAATACAAGGAGCGGCCCATGCCCACTGTAGAGATGATGTTAGTAATTGAATAGTCTGGGAACAGTATCACTTACAATCAGATTGGGATCGGCGATGGAAGGAATCAAAATCTGAGCCAGCGCAGAGGATAGAGCCTGCATAGCCAAGTTGATAGCGACAACAGTCGACTTCATACCCTCAGGCGCCCTTGCATATGCCATCTCGTATGCCGTGACAGCGGTAAACAACTCGCCGATAGCCCCCAGCATAACAGTGGGTAGCTGCCACCAGATGGAAACAGGTGACACGCCGTCGCAGGTTGAGCCATGGTATCCACAGGGTGAGGTTTTGTAGACTCTCCACTGGATAATTGCACCGACGAGACTTCCGAGAATGGCGGAGATGTAGCCGACAGTCATGCGACTGATGGGACCAAACTTGATGTGGTGTTTGTTCAACAGAGGGTAAAGAACGTACGACATGATGGGCGCAAAGATCATCAAGGTGAGGGGATTGAAGTTGTGAATCAGATCGTTGGGTGCACCGTTCATAGTCATCGACGCTCCTTGGTTAGACAATACGTTACCAACTCCACCGTTGTTGAGATAGAACAATGGCTGGTAGAGGAAGATCAGGCATGCAGACAGGGTTCTGCGAGCATGCTCGACTGCCCGACTATCCCAAGAAACTGTCTTGCCCTTTGCAGCAAGAACAGATGGTTTGACCGACTCGAAGAAGTTCTTGGCCCAGAGTCTGCCTTTGTTCTCTTTGATGGCTGCCCCAACGATCTTGAAGAAGGTGTTGAGATCAGAACCTTGAGGCGGCGTGCGCTTGAGAGTTTTGTACTGGGACATGAGCAGCACCGGCAACAAAATGTAGACGATGCCTGGAAGGAGGAAAGCAAGCCAAAAGCCAACATACTTCTCGATATAAGTTGTGGCGATCATGAAAAAGGCACCAACGTTAATGCACATGTAAAAGATCAACATGATCCTCTGGATGGTGGTCTCGGGATCGACGATAACCCTCTCACCAGACTTGAGTGTCTTGACATATTCTGTCTGATCGGTGTATTGATCGATGATGAGAGGAACAACATTGGGCTTGAATAGTCCGGCTCCAATTGCCAGCAGAAAAAAGCTGACCATGAATGGTGCAAGTCCATTGCCGGCTTTGAGAACAGCAGGAGCTGCGCCTCCAACCATGATAACGTGTGCCACGCCGCCGATGATGACTCCATACATGATGGCTTTGAAACGGCCGGTCTTGGTGTCACCGAGCCACGCACCAAAGATTGGAATGACGTAGGCAAGGAAGTTGAACAAGAGAACCATGGCCGAGGCAAACTGTAACCCGCGATTTCTGCCATTGAGCTTGATGAGTGGATTGTTCAGTCACATGCGCATGGAACAAACTTACAAAGCACCAGCATGGCCATTCGGGTCGTCCTTAGCAACAGCTCCAGCTCCATTGCCTCCCTTTGGCAGAGGGAACTGAAGGAAGTTGTTGAAGACTGTCTTGCAACCATAGAAGGAGGCTCGCTCTGCAAGCTCAACGATGCACAGCAGGTACGAAACCCATGGGATACTCCCTGCTATCTTGCGTAGCTTCTCTCTCTCTTCGGTGGTTGGGGTCGGTCGATCCGAGCCGCTATCTGATACTGACAGAGCATTGGCCTCGGGGTCGAGTGCCAGGCTCTTGTCTTGCACCTCAACTGAGGTTGCTAACAACAACTTATTAGTGGTGCTTCGAATTGTTATGATGCTACTTACCCATATTGTAGCTGATGCTGATTGCTCAAACGAAAAATGCTACCTGGGCTGTGGAGTCTTGGCAAACGGATAAGATGTTGCAACGAATGGGTTACACATCTTGTTTTTTATGGTTTTACAACATTATCTTTCACCCCTGGAGAGATGTCGCCATCGCCTCAATCTTCACATCATTGACAAATTACCTAAAAAGAGGATCTCTTGTGGGTTATCCATGCTTTAATCGACCACCCTTAAATCCATCAGTATCTGTTGGTTGACATCTAGGTTTAGCAAGGAGTAGCCATTGTTAGCTATAATGTCGGAGTCGGGCCGCCCCGATCATACGTCAAAGCCCGGGAAGTGGGTGGGTAGTGAGTTATTAATGGGTAAAATGTTAATTACGGATCTATTTACTTGGTTGGTTCGGAGCAAGTAAAGGGTACTTCGGGGAATCTACATAAGGTGCGAAACGTCTCCAAAAGAATAGAGTAAATAATACTATAACTTGTATAAAAGCCAGATAAAGGGCCTATATCTGAATCTTAGCATTAGATCTGACTTTATGCCAGCTCTGGATTAAGCCTATGAGAGCGCCAGGTTCTTATACTAGTGGGGCCTTTGCGACATACACCACTTTCGCGAGGTATTGTGTCATCGGCACACGGCTAGAACGGCAACTCCACCCCCCTGGAAGATTGTATACATATAGGACTTCATAGGCCTTGGTTTCTATGTCGACCCGAAGATACAAGCCGCGTCCGGTGCATCTTCGGTCACTGAGTCTCTTAGATCATCGATTCATAGGGTAGAGTACAGCACTATAGCCCTGTTATCGGGTGCGGACCGACAGAGTTTGAAGCTCCTCAGGGGTGTAGCATGCAGTGGCGTTTTATAGAAATCCGATCCTGTTCGAATTGATGGATCCCGTGACTTGGACTAAGTCGAAGATACACAGGCGAATAAAGTATCGTCTGGGTCAATCAGAGCTGTATGGGAAGACGACGGGGATATGACTATTTATAACGTAAAACTCATCACTAACAAATTAAGCTATGGTAATCCCACCTCCTCATCAACTATTCTAGAAGACATGCGTTTGCTTCCAATTGATGCACTACCATCTTCGTTCTTGCCATTATAGGTGTTCCTCGCTCGTAGCTGGTACGTATGAAGCCTTCCCTCTACTTCCCAAACGGCTTCATGTCATTAGACCAGCTCTGAACATCGGTGCCACCTAAATCGACGCATTCTCCAACGTTGGACACAACGAGGACCACTTTGCCAGTGCAGTCGGGTCCAGTCCATCCTGCAAGGAAATACTTGCTAACCTCCCCAACCACCATCGTGGCTGAGCCGGTTCCGGGGACGGGCTTGTTGATGCAGTTGCCCTTGGAGCCAAGGTAGGCATATCTAGTTCCAGTTCCACTGCAAGTGGCAGAGTCGGCGTACATACGTCCATAGAACTCGATTGGTTTATCGGGGACGACTTGGGGCGAGGCAGCGGCAAGACCGGAGAGGGCGAGTGTGATAGAAGCAATAGTGGCACGCATGATTGAAGAGAGGATTGGTGTTGATTTTTAGATAATTGACTGATGGGAAGTGTTTGTGTATAGTTGATTCTTGAAAATGTTCGTGCACTTTTTCTTTGCAACAAGGGCTTGAAAACTTTCCGTTTTATTCAACTAAACAGGCAGAGTTGTGCTGTTCTTATACTACGGGCAGATTATTAAGGCCGTTGAGCTTTTCCAACTCATTGCTAGGATTATTCCCCCAACCAGTCACTGCGGATTGGCTAATAATGTATGCGAGAGGCTGTTGTGAGTTTGGAAGGATTCGGTGGTGTGATATAATGGCTAGAGGGATTGCCTCGGTTTTCCTTCAACAGGGTTAACATTCCGCCACGACAATCCTCCATGCAACGTGGAGGCACATATTCTAGCTTTTCAACCCAGACGGGACTTATCAGATGGGGGGTTTATAGCAGGGTTCTCATACAACACTTGAATATTATTCTACAAAGGAGTCCCAAACAATTGACCATAATCCCACAAGCGCTAATACTTGTCTTTTTTATAGTACCTACAATTGGGGCACTTATGTGGATGCAGATAAATGAGTCTCCAGATTTCAGTTGTCGACAAGAGCCCCGTTTATTTCGTGGTCAAATTATACGGTAGAATAAGCGTCAGCTTCACCCGGCCACTCCCACCGCGATGTCTACCTCCATGATTGGCTCACACAACACCCAGCTTGTATCGTCAAAGTCCACCGCGACCCTCAACATTTGCCATCTCCCCAACAAGATTCTTTCTAACATAAACGTCTACATCAGACTACTCGATAGGATCAAAGGCTCCTCAGTTCGACTACAGATGCAATTGCAGTCTTGGAAGACGGTGGTGTATGCTCAACAGTCTGGATAGAAGTTGACAATGTTTCCTTAGAAAGTCGCATTTTGCGTCTCCAAACGCTGAAGAAGTAGAAAGAAGATTAGCAATCAAATTCAGTACAACTCAGCAGCGCAGAGCCAAGGTTGTTAAGCGGGAAACGAAGACTGCGATGGGTTCACTTACAAAATGAAAGCGATTCCGCCCAAGAGAAAAGGTACTCCAAGCCCGACGCTCAGACCGATGATGACACTATTAGACAATCTTCCGCTCTTTGCGTTTGAGCTGGTATTTTCATTACCATCACCATCATCATCAGTTGCGCTGGTGGTAGCCGAATGTGTCGGGGGCTGCGGAACGTAGGGTTCGGGAATGCCTGATGTTGTAAACAACTTCCTTGCAGAGTCTCCAAACGGAATTGGTCTCACAGAAGTGAATCTGACCGACTCAGGAAAAAAGGCTTCGCTGTCGGTCGGGACTACAGTGACATGTGTTCGAGTAGTTGTATACCTGGACGTTTTCTGAAGGGATGCTGGACAATTAACTAGTCCCTCCGACTCACATGCTACAGCAATGAAAGTCGCTTCTTCAGAGATCGTAGTTGTCTCCATCTCCGCTTCATCTTCATCCTCACCTCTTATTGCGAGGGCAGCAGATGTCAGGGTTGCCTGGGATGCAGATATCGCGCCACTGCTTCTTTGCACGGCACAAGCTTGTGCCAACGTAGTATAAAAGATAGGAACTTCGGTTTCGACAGCTGGTCCCCACGTTATGTCTTCAATGGCAACCGAAGCTCCTGCAGCAGCTCCGACAGCAAGTTGATATGCTTCCTCGACGCGAAGACCGCATTGGTCGTCCTCTTCCGTGGAAAGAGTGACATTAGTGATCAGCTCAGCAATATTAGCATAAACGCCCGTTTCAATGCCAGCACCAATACGAAATATGTCTTTTCCAGCAATAGATACGTCGGATGATGATATTTCAAAACCCGCTTGTATCCCCACACGAAGGACAGCCTTGAACACTACACCAGCACTCTCGACAGTGACTGGGAGAAATTCAAACTCGCCACCATTGCTGTTAAATATACTGTTAGCTTATGCTATAACAATCTTGTCAAATGGTGACTTACATAACCATATTCGATATCTCCTTAGAGAAGATGCCAAGTTCAATCGTCACGCCATCATCTAGCTTTAGATGGAATCCGGTACTGATATCAATTTCACCTTCTACAGACACAATGAGGTCAACAGTGAAGATGACACCAACTTCCAGGTTGTGACGAACTGCAAACCCTGCAGGCGTAGTAGAGGTATACAAGTTCAGAGTATAGGTGGCACCAGCAGATAATACTGTGTCAACGAGCATGTACACCTCTAAGTCATCGAATTGGAATTCGATTCGGAACTCTGGAATCTCAGGAAGATCAATATTGAGGTCGAAATTCATGGTTGGCAGATTGAAATCGTCCATGTCTAATCCATCTTCCAGGTTATCTGTTACCTGATCTATATATTCCTTTGTGTAATTCGCAACTTCGGTCCTTAAATTGTAGATATCGTTCTCGACTTGATCCGTTAAATCATCCAGAGCCCGGCTGATGTTGAAGTCCTTATCGGAGATGAATCTGGTCGTGGCTGTTCCTTTGATATAGCATGCTGTGCATGTTATTTCTATACCGGCTAAAATGGAGGTGTTCCCTTGCTTAGAATCTAGGTCTTGCTCACTGCATACGAATATGCTCGTGGTTAGGATTGAAGTTCCAAAACATAACAAAAGGGGATGGGAAAATCGACATACGCCGTATAAGCAAACAATATAGCATTTTCCCAGCTTTTGTCTAGGGAAGTGCTGTTCTCTTTCTTGGTGTCTCTCTTTTCTGAGCCGGAGGTACTAAAAGCTCTTCGTATACTGTCCCCTGCGTTGTAGTCTGACGACCTGAGCAGATAGCGGGTAAAGAAAGGTGAGATGTTTCCGCAAACAAGTATAGGACGGCTCATCCAGACAAGCGTAAGTAATAGAATGTTCAGCAACATCGTGACGGAATCTACTTGAACCGTTGTAAAAAAGAATGAAGTATGTGTCAAGGATGCGAGGCGAGCAGGTAGGAAAATGTGACAAGATTTTATTTGGGCCGTGGGAGCCTATACGACTTCAATCACTGTCCCGTAACTATGCATGTTGGTTCGAGGTTGTGGATATTGGTTCCACAATCTGCATGTTGGCTCTGAGTTTGGGGGCTAGGCAGGGTTGTGACAAGGAAGTCACGCCCTGAATTTAAAGGGATGGTTGCAAGCTGAAAAACTCCTCCTTCCCTCCAGGGCATAGGCTGGAAATTAAGATTGCATTCATGTTTGAAGAGCGCAGAATACGGCAGATGCAACAGGAGGAACTTGGCCCGTTTAAGAACGAGTTTATTAAGTGTCTAGGCTTACAAGCATCATTAGGAGATTTAACGATTTGCACCGAGAGCAAAAGACTCAATACGATACTAGGCCGATGCTAAATGTTCCGACCATTTGTTGCAAAAAGATATGAAGGTATGGTACAGAAAGAATGACATATGTTATTTGAGACATCGCCACATTTCTTGCTAAATCCCATCTGGATATTATTGACATTTCAAGTCAATTGGTGAAACTCATATAATCCAGATCCAACAATTTCCGTCTTATCTGTCCCAGGCAGGTTGATCTCAGCCTTGGTGTTGGGTGGAATTCTCACTTTCAAATGGAATCCCGCATCCGTCAACCTCCAATCCGTCGAAACTGTACCATATCCAGTAACAAGCCTCGCGCTTGCATATGTAATGTTACCTCCTGGAATAGGCGCAATGGAGATTGCCTTGTATCCTGGCTCGAGGGGCGCGATCCCCCCAATGACTTGATGCATCCAATTGGCAACAGACCCAAAAGAGTAATGATTGAAACTGGTCATCTCGCCCGGATTAACTGTTCCATTCGGCAAGAGACTATCCCATCTTTCCCAGGTCGTTGTGCCACCCATGACGACTTGATACAACCATGACGGGACCTTTTCTTGAAGGAGCATTCGGTAGAAATCGTCCGTGGCATTGGCATCCTTTAAAGCGAAGCCGAGAGGTGACGTACCTGCGAATCCAGTGCCGACAAGATAGTCGTTCTCCCGAATAATCTCGCGCAATGTTTCCGCTGCCTTGTGTCTCTGTCCTTCATCCTTGAATAGACTAAATCCCACGGACAATGCGTAAGCAGTTTGAGTCCTATTTGATAACTTCCCATCTGGTGCCCAAGCTTTCTGAAACTCGTCCTTGAGGTCCAATTGTTGTGCCTCGTATTTGTCAGCCAGATCCGACTTCCCAAGCGCAGTAACAATTTGTGTGAGGATCTCAGTCATCTTAACCAAGTACGCATCTGACACCAAATATTGGCTAGTCGTTGCACTACCGGGATTGTCAGATGGGGCAAGGGGGTCTAGCCAATCTCCAAACTGGAACGTGCTGCGATTCCATAGGCCAACCTCATTCCTGGAAATTCCTCGATCTATCCAGCCTTGGGCCTGAGGAAGATGTTCCTGTAAAAGTCCCTTGTCGCCAAAGGCTTGATAAATGTTCCATGGATTGGAGACTACGACGTCTCCCCATACTGAAGCAGGAATTGGTACCGTACCAAATGCCGAGGGAACGGTAGGGACGTAGAACGGGGCAACCATGGTGTCATTAATCGACATTTCAGACCACACATCCCTGTGCCAACTCTTCCAGAATGATGCTGTGTCGAAGAGATAGTTGGATGTCGGACAAAAAGCATGGGCGTCTCCAGTCCATCCAAGACGCTCATCACGCTGAGGACAATCTGTGGGAATAGAAAGAAAGTTGCCCTTCATCGACCAGCGAACGTTGGAGTGGAATTTGTTTAACAGTTCATGTGAACAGTTGAAGTACCCCGTTTCCTCCATATCAGTATGGACAACAATCGCCGTAACACTGTTCTCATCCAACGGTGTCTCCTCAGGCCATCCATCAATCTGAGCATAGCGGAAGCCGTGAAAAGTAAACTTTGGCTCCCACTCAAGTAGGCCCTGTCCGCCTAGCTTAACTATGTCTGTGGCCTTGGCTTTTCGAAGCGGTCGGAGAGCCAGTTCCCCGTCTTCTAAAACTTCTGCATGCCTCAATGTAATAGTTGTGTTTGCAGGCCCGTCAACCTTTAATCGTAGCCAGCCGACCAGATTTTGGCCAAAGTCGACAAGCTGCTTCCCAGATGGTGACGCAAAGAACTCTTTTGGTTTTACCTCTTGAATTCGTCGGGTAGGAGGTTGATCCGGGGGGACAAGTACCTCGTGGACTGCAGGAAGAATACGAGTGTCATGCCAGGATGCATCGTCGAATCCGGGCTCTGACCATCCTTCAATATCAGACTCAAGATTACCGTCATAGTATTCTCCATCATAAATCTCTCCGTTAACAACTGGTCCGAATCCTGACTTCCAGGTCGTGTCGGTATAAACCTTGAATACAGTGCCATTCTTCGACTTGATGTGAAGTTGCGCCAAGAGACCTGTCGAGTTCCCGTAGATATTTCGTTGTCCTCCGTCAAACCCTAAGCGGCCGACATACCATCCTTCACCAACTAGTGCTCCAATCGCATTCGCGCCAGGAGTAATAAGGTCGGTAACGTCATATGTGTCATAGACGTGACGGTGATGGTACGACTGCCATCCTGGAGCCAAGACGTGGTCTCCGACTCGCTTGCCGTTAATCTCGGCTTCATAAATACCCAAAGCGGTGATATAAAGCCTCGCGGATTCGAAACTATCAGGTACTACGAAGTCCTTCCTGAAGTATACGGGCCTTTTCGGCTCGCTCACGTTGACCTTGATGGTTGAAGCAATGGGTTTTACATTCTCCCAACCTTTCTTGGAGAGACCTGTTTCGACAGACACCCAATCGGACCAGGGTGTTGAGGGTTGGTCACTTGTAGCAAGACCATGCGCGCGAACCCTAAGGTGTGCAAGTTCGGCTTCGTCTAGGGGCGTATCCGGCCAAGGAAGGTAAAGTGATTCGGAAGAATTGAAAGAAAAGGATTTAGGCTCATCGTTAACACTCCGAGTAACCTCAATGTCGTATGAGCTCTGTTCCCAGTTCGTAACGTCACCATCGAATCTCCAAGAGATCCGTGGTTCAGTCTCGGCAATCCCGAGGGCTGTACGGTAATGCTCAAATGAGACTCGGGAAATTGTCAAGGACATATTGAACGCTGGCTTTGATACCGTAGAGCTCGATCCAACTTGTAAACATCAGAGGGGGTATTTATAGATTTTAGAACTCGCTACTGTAATATGACATTGACGATGTTGTTATGATTGAATCTATCTGTAGCATTGCCGAGGTCAACTCCCGTGATAGATCAACGGCTGAATTACTATCTTCATCCTCCTCGCTCATAAATGACCCGAGAATTAAGAGATGCGTCGGCCATTGTAATGCGGGGAAGACCTCTGCCACCACTACAACATGGGATCGTACGGAGCTATACTCTCTAAATGGAAGAGTTCTTTCCACTTTCCAGAACTAGGTAGATTTTAATTGGAAGTTCATTTTTTCTTGTTTTTTTTTTATCAACTGGTCATTCCATGGCATTTTGCGCGTTGCATTTAGTCAGGTAGTTGAAAGTCTGTAGCTAGATTTGGCCAAGGTTACCCACATACATGCCTTCTAATTTCCTTGCCAGTAGATTCCCTGAAATTTGCTACATAGTTTGAGATCTCTGCTAGATCCCATTATCTGGTAATAGAAGTGCTTGCTCTTCCTGCCATCTTTTGTGTCTTGTTGTGGCCACTGTGGATTGCTGAAACAGTCTCGTGATTCATAGAAATTGGAGATTTGGTGGACACGATATTGATTCCTGGTACCGGATGATGATGTGTATAAAGGTACAGCGTCTGTGTTTGCTTGAAGTCTGGTGCATGCAGGTATTCGTATCGCTCTCTTTTTAAGACAAACCTGAGGATCTATGGTCCAGAGCTGATCTTTCTAGACGAACTTCATGCATTTTAGATTGTAAAAGAAAAATATATATTTATTTATATTAAACTGCACATTACTAGCAGTGAGGGCATCGAGTCTCTGGCGACGTGTAGTAGCTTTTTCATATGGCTGTGCAACGCTAGGATCGAAGGCATCATAAACAATGCCGGTATCAAATGCGAAGTGAGCTTCAATCATCACCTCTCTTTCTTGCACTTTGAGGGCAGTTCAGCCTCCTCGCCAATACCTACGTTTGCCGCTAAGTCCCCTGCCCCTGATGTTTGAAAAGCGCCCCATCTGACGTGGGTACTGGGGAGTGCTGGTCTTCCCTGGCAAGAACTGATTCAAATGGTATCTTGATAGTGGCTCGCCGAGTCTGTTGTGGTTGACCTGGCCAACTCTTACTCCCCAGGGACATACAGCGGCCTAAGTACCGATGAGCAGTGGATGACTAATAAGGAAATAGGTGACCAGTCTCAACATCAAATTCGGACGTTTGACGAAAACCTTGAACTGTCTGAGTCAGACCAGAATTTACTCGTGAACAGCCTTTCATTTGCTAGTCTACACCTATAACAGCACCAGTCCCGCCAGACTGTCAAAGCATGCATCGGTACGTTTAAGGCATGTGGGTCGCGCGTGGAATCATTTTTACCATGTTGAGTCCCAAGCTCCTGCACAAACCATACATGATATAATGTCATAGCAGCCTTGTGTCGACCATGTCCTTGGACATGCTCGAATTATGCCTGTGTCGAGCTTTTGAAGATGTTTTGTGGTCACAAAATGTGCGACAATTACATCTTTGACAGCTAAGTGTCTCGCTCAATCGTAAGCTTTGCCTTTAGTTTTACGAGTTGTTTTTATTCCACTGCCCCACGAGGATACAGAGGTTGGACTCCTGCGCTCAACCTTTCTCGCCTTGAGCTTTTGACCAATGGTCTGGCGAATTGGAGTATGTAGATAGTGGATGACCTTGACGCATCAGGAAAAACAAGAGAGTAGCGAGAGTTGGGTAACAAGAGAATTGAGATTGGAAGAAAGGGAAAGTACTTATCTGCTTTCTTTCATTTAACATACCTTGTGCTAGCTCCTCTTAGTTTCCACTATTGTTATTCTCGTTCCAGAGAGCGAGTTTAATCACAGGCGCATGCATCTACCAGCCACACCTTCTTGCTGTATGTTCTTTAAGTCTCTTAATCCTTACTCTGATGAAAGTGATTGGACCAGCCCTTTCATTTTCTCGGTGTCAAAGATGCCAGCTTGCCTTGTTGGTAGTACCGTCAGGAGGCTGGGCCATAGCGGTTGGGCCAACAAGAGCAGTTCTCTGTGAATGAATGTTAGCATCAAGCCTTGAAGTTTTTCTCATATTCCCTCGAGCCCTGTCGTCTACTAGGCGACACGTTTGAGAATGCTGGGTGGGACAAAATCTGATCTTACAATTGGTGTTTGTGCTGCTGGCACATTGGGGTCTCTGAGAGTAGCGGGAGGACCATCGCTGGCCAGGACTTTCATACGCTGCTCACGGAACCCTTGATCAGCCGATAGAGTGGTAATAGCAGCCTGGCGCGCTTTGTCAGGAATAGCCTCGGAATTGGCAATGTTCTCCAGGATATAACCTGGGACGAAGTGACACATCTGGAACGAAAGGTGAGCATGTCGCTGCGACTGCTAGGCTTGCAAGTCTCACGGTCTTTGATTGATGTTGGTTGCACATGATGGTAGATCAATGAACGCAGAACAAAGTCTGAAGTAGGAAGGTTGGTATTGGGTTATGATTTTGGGTAAACTTGTGTAGTTCTAAACTGATGAATTTGCGTTCAACTTTGGCTGCCTATACGTCTTATTTATAAGTCGATTATGGGCGTCTGGTCAAGAGAGATCTTCGTAGTCCACATCAATATGGTTTGGGATGCTCCCAGATACCCTTCGCACATTCGACACCTTTGCAGCAACCTCTGCATATCAATTTCAGCTCATGTCTCACACAGACTGTGACTTGAATCGGTTCTATAGAATGGTTTTGTTTTCTGTCGGAATCAAGTAAGCCGTGGCAGAATTTTCCCAGTCAGCTTATGCCACACATAGTTTAAAAAAAACAGCTCAAGGTTGTCTCACAACAAGCATTCCTGAGCAGGGTGCTAGGCTTGCTGGCTGGATATGCAAGGAATGTCTTAGTATCAGTGATGTGTACTGACACCGTCGTGGCCAGGTAATATGTATGTGTGGTTCAATGGACGGCTGACTTTGGGATTATAGCCCCAGGTGTTAAGCCTTATATGCCATGGAACAATATCACATTCCACAAACACGATTCTAGCTCGATAATGTGAGAGATAATCTAAAGCCAAATGATAATAGCGCCCACCACATACATTATCGGATGATAAATAGTAGTTCCGGGAGGCATCCTACAGCTAAGTGCGCTGTTATTGCTAAAAGCAAAAAGGATTGAGATCCTAGTGGCAATTGAGGCATATTTACTTTAACAGTTATTTAGTGACTTCTATAGAGAGATTGTAGAACATAACTACCTTTTGAAAACTGTCTCAAACCTTTATCGGAAACCTTTATCCTGGCGGAGATAGAGGATATTTCGCATGATAAAGGTTAAATGACGTTGACATGATTCCACCTTTAATCAAGTACCAGATTGAGGCTGCTTCTGGCAACAGAGGTCCTGAGCAAGATTTGAACCCCTACCCCAATAGAGGCGTCCGTTTGTAGACGGAACAAGGCGTGTGTCAGAACAAGGCAGACTTGAGCAGAGATATCACAGATGTTTAATGGCTGAAAGCTGAAAGCTGAAACTGAAAGTTATAATTTCAGCTCGGAGGCCGGACAAAAGACCGCTAAAGAGTGTAATATAACCAAACATGAAATCTTGAGCACTCTCTCGTGAAATGCAGCAGCCCATTCAAGACGGATTCGGTGGTTTTTGTTAGAAGAGGGTTGTTTGAGGTAGCGCTCTACACATCGAGCAACCCCCTTCACAGCCACGAAATAATTGTAGGACGACTTTGGATAAAGGGCGGTGAAGGAGGACGTGATGATCAAGCATGTAATCTGCGTCTAAAAGTGGTGCGATGGTTCCAGCGAGACATTCTCGACAAGAACAGTGTTTTGAACCAGTCTCATCAGGAATGTTGATGTAATCATACAAGCTCAGCCAACGTCGTTCAGATATGCTTCTGTTTATGCTTACTCGGTCAGTTTTCGGTCATTTGCTTAAATACAGTCAGTACCACACATAAGATCTACTATAGCCCAGTCACTTCTATCACCTTGATCGAGTACTGCCTCCTTACGTCGTATTATTACTTGCCCCACCTCGCGCTACCTATTCCACATGGCGGCCAATTCCAACATCCCAGCAGGGCAGGCGTCAAATATGACACCCGACTACGAGGTCAAGCTCCTGCTTAAACCTGACGCAGTCCTTAACTCTGGCAATGAGCTCACAAGTGCCGTCTTGGCGGCGTTCGATGTCCGCCCAGGAGTGATCAACCAGACCGTTCAGTATCTTGACACAAATGAAAAGCACCTATATTCCAAGGACTGGAGTGCACGCGTCCGCAAGACTGAGAACGAGGATGGATTGGAATTAACGTACAAGAAACGATATGCCATCACAGCCAACAACATCGATGCCACGCTCACCAAAGCCAATGATGATGGTTTCAATGCCAGCGAGGGAAAATACGACGCTCAAGTCGAATGGGGGTTACAAAAAGCAAACACTGTCTATCAGCCGCAAAAAGTCGGCTGATTTCAAAATTAGTGGGATGGATCTTCCGGAGGAGTTGAGCTCGCGTTCAATGTTAATTGAAGAAGCGCCTACTAAATTTGACAACTGGTTGTACGACAAATGGGGCACTGGTATTTTGGCAAGTTCGCGGGTTTTCGGGCCAGTATACTCCAAGCGGTATGTTGGCAGGTGAGAGGGAACAAAGATGTATCTAGAAGTCTGGCCTCTTCGCAATTCTGAAGGCACAGGATACGAATACCTCGTTGAGGCGTCTCTCAAGACAGAGACCTACATGGAGGCATCCAAGAAGCACGCTAGTTTAATGTCCCATCTACAAGGCAAGGGATGGTTTCTTGAGCAGGACTCATTGAGGACGCAGCTTATTATGGAGCGTTATTAGCAAGGTCTCATGTGTAAAGGTAGTTCTAGATTTATGACTTTGAGGTTAGGGTTTAGGAGCTAGGAATAAGTTTGATACAACTCTATTATGCTAGAACGTGTCTGTCATCTGGTCAATGCAGATGTAGTTAGGTCTTGCATTTCCCAAGCTTAAGTCTCTTATAAGAATATGACTTAATGCTATATTGGGAACTTGGTATCCAAACATCACAGCCATTTGACTTTCTATTATTGGCCCGCCCACTCCTCATGTGGCAAAGTCCCAGGCAATGGTGACAGGCTATCATGGTACTCATACATATAATCCTCACCTGTCAACTCAGCTGGCGGACCTCCCCCACCACCACCTGCAGCCTGAAATTCATTCCTTGAACCCCTCCCCTGGTGCATATCAAGCAATCGATGCCTACTCGTCAGTTTGGAAGGGGGATATGCTGACCATACTTATCCTCCTTTTAAACACGGAGCTACCAGTGACGTCCAGGCTATTGTCCCGGCTATCGACGTATCGTTCCGCGGTGGTGGCGCCGCCACGATATAACTTTGCCCGTAATAGTTTCGTTGTCTGTAGATAAGCATAATAAATCTTGCCAGAGTAAGCATAAACGCCGCACTACATCTGACAGCAATCCCGCTACTGCCCCAGTGCTAAGTCGCAACGACGGCTTACTACTGTGAAAATTTCTGACTTTTCTTAGACAAGAGAGACGGAGTGTGAAGGATCCATTAGCCCACCACTTTAAACGCATGAGTCACTTAAAAAGGGCAAACGAAAGCGACATACATGGACTAATATGGGATAAGAGAGAAGCAGGGAAAAAGTACAGGTCACCTTACCTCTAATAGACCGTGAGCTCTGCGAGCCATATGTGAGCCTCGCGACGAAAGGTGATTCTTCTCACTGGTGTAACATGCCGAGGAAAACCTTGGCCGTTCGTCCCCCCGGTCACAGCCGATCTCTCAGTCAGTGACAAACGCCGTTTCCGCCGGTAAAGCTTCATCCCCACTGCCATCCACATCCCCTCCATATGCCTTCTCGCCCCCACTCCCGCTCCCGCTCCCGCCTCCACCCCCGCACAACTCATTCAGGTTCAGGATAAAAGACTCCAATTTGGTTCGGCAAATCAAACAGAAAGTACTACTGAATGTATTCATAAGGCTGATATTACGGTTTTATGTAGCGTAAATTCGGTTGCTGGGACTGTATATATAATTCGTACTTGCGCTGATATGATTAGTAGTTAATTGCTTTACTCATGAGGAGATAGGTAGTCTTATTTACTGTTCTCCTGTGTGAAGAGATATTATTCAAACCTGCTATGAAATCATGTTTTAGAGTAGTTACCTTGGAGCATACCTACCTAAAGCATACCTCATACACAGTATATCGAATGCTCAATCAGTAGTGGAAGCCTAGGTTGCTGAGGTATAAGTTCAAGTTATAATGATTACCATACTATGCAAGATATTAAATGTTTGGTTTGGTTTACATCAACAAGAGTATCCCCACTGCCGAGTGGGGTGCGGGGCCCCGCATGGTAGGTCATTCCCTTTTCGATGCCCAACACTCAGCTTCTATATTCATCTTTTTAGTAGCTTTTAGATAATAAATAGCACTAGCCTCTCCCGTAATATCCATCTCTTCTATCTGCATCAAAATACCTTTCGCTATACAAAGATGCCGTTCCTTAACTGGATCTCTATATGGGCCATAGGTATCGTGGCCTACCTCCTTGCATTTTTCATTCGTCTAGGCCGGTCCCCTCTTAGACAAGTGCCAGGGCCATTTGTCGCTCGATTCACAGATGCGTGGTATCTTTATCGCACCTGGAAAGGCCATTTCGAGCAGGATAACTTGGCGTTACACAGACAACATGGTACTTGCTTGCCTCTTCCTTCGCAATAACGTATAGGCTTCTCATTGTGTGCTAGGCCCGATAGTTCGATACGGTGTGAACCGCTACAGTATCGATGACCCCCTGGCGTCGAAAACAATATATGGACCAGGGTCAAAGTTCGCGAAATCAACTTGGTATGATGCTTGGACTGCTCCCGATAGCCCATGGAACCTGTTTAGCGATCGCTCCATCAAACACCATTCAGAAGCACGTCGACAATATCAGAGTACATACGCCATGTCTGCATTGATTGGCTATGAATCATACGTGGATGAATGTGCTGAGCTCTTCAGTTGCCGCCTGGCAGAGCTCAGTCAAGGAGGGACTTCGGTCAACATAGCTCATTGGCTCCAGTGCTATGCATTCGATGTCATTGCAAGCATCACGTACTCGAAACGGCTTGGCTTTCTTGACCAAGGAGAGGATATCGCAGGACTGATGCAAACTCTTAAAAGCTCGATCAGTTTTGCTACGCTGGTCGGTATTTATTCCCGCTGGCATCCCATTCTTTTCCGCCTCGTTAGTCTCGTGCCCGGCTCCGGCTCCAACGGATTTCTCCATGTTGAGCGCTTTACTAGATCGTGTATAAACGATTGCAAGGCCAACCCCCGTGCAGTGCATGACGATCACGAAAAAAGTTCGGATAGCGGCATATCCTTTCTGCACAAGTTTTTAGACAAACATCAGAAGGATCCCGAAAAGTTTACACAGTACCATATCTTCTCGGGTTGTACCGCAAATATGGCGGCGGGCTCCGACACTACTGCTATCAGCCTCTCGAGTATCCTCTACTTCTTGCTGAAAAACCCCCAAAGTATGAAGAAGTTGCGCGATGAGATTGATTCTAAGCAGAAGGAAGGCAAGCTGTCAGAGTGCCCGACCTTCAAGGAGAGTCAAGATATGCCATACTTTCAAGTGGTCATAAAGGAAGCCTTGAGAATGCACCCCGCAACCGGACTACCTCTCGAACGGGTAGTGCCAGAAGGAGGAGCGGACTTGTGTGGTCAACATTTCCCTCAAGGTGTAAGCGTTTCAATCGCTTCAGACAACCACAGCTGACAAAAGTGTAATGAGTAGACAATTATTGGTGTCAACAGCTGGGTTCAACACAGAAATGTGGGCATATTCGGCCCCGATGCGGATACCTTCAACCCCGAACGGTGGCTTACAGATGACCCGGCTAAGCTTTCTTTGATGAACCAACATTGGATGCCAGTAAGTTATTACCACTACTTGTAATTCGCATGAAGAACTTGCCTCTAAATACTAACAACGCTGCGCGTTCCTTACAGTTTGGTCTCGGTTCTAGAACCTGTATCGGGCGGCATGTCTCAATGCTAGAGATTTGCAAGCTTGTACCTCGCCTCGTGCGTGACTTCGACTTCGAACTAGCTGGAGACTTGGCACTGCCAAATTCAGAGTGGGAATTGAAGAACCATTGGTTTGTTTTCCAGAATAATTTCTTTGTCCGGGTTCGTTTGCGCACGTCGCAATGAAAGAACAAGGATAAATGCAGGCGTAGCTACGGTTTTAGGAACAACTGTCAATCTTTACTGTCCCTTTTCCAGGAGTAAAACGAAAGAGAAATAGATGGATCTCAAGGAACTTATGACTATTGTTTGCATTGCTTACCACTTTCGAATTATTAATTCAGATGAGTAATGTTTTTAGATATTCATCGATTAGCCCGAACTCTAAAGCAATATTATAGTCCTGTCCATTTAGAACAACACGTCGGGCCGTAAAATTTGTCGTTTGTTCTCGTCAAAGTCCCAGGTCAATCTTCCAGGACCCAGTGCCTCGTTCCAAATTTTCAAACAAGATTCACTGAGAGGCAAGCCGAGGTTCTCAAGTTCTGGAACACCCGAGTCAGATACAATCCCCTGGACTATTTCCATGACATCTAATTCTTCCGCGGCCAGCACTGCTCGAGTTTCTACGATCATTGTAGCCTCCAGAGTGCGAAGCCACTGGGCCAACAAGATGACGACGTGGAAGCCTAGTCGACTCAAACATGGGTTAACATTGCCGCATCCCGTCCGCGCCAGGAAGTTGATACCGACAGAAACAGGTCCGCGAAGACACTCGACCGCATGTCGCATAGCCTTGGACATTTGTAAGCTTCGAGGAGCGGCGCGAACGAGCTGGCTCAAGTTCTCCTCATCCGGACTGGACACAATGAACTGGGCAATCTCAACAATACCGACATCCGCTTGCAGGTGCATCATCGTCATATGCCACATCGCAATCGAGGCGTGCGCCATGGAAAAGTTTTCGCCGCCAGTTTTACTATACCGACTCACCGTTGCCTGAATCGCAGATTCCCACTTCCCCATCGCATCATCACAAGACTGGAGGAGCGTCTTGGCAGTTTGTGAGGAAGCACTGCTAGCAATTGCGGTTATATGCTCGACTTGGCTTAACAACCCACACATCAAGACAGCAAGCCCAAATAAGCTAACGTTTGCAGGGACAGCTTTCTCGGGCGATAGCAATATCTCGAAAGCATTGGCAAATGTTGGTGGGGTAGGAACTGATGGCCGCGTTGTAAGCCATTGGATTTCGTCCTCACATTGCCAGAAAGATTCTTCGTATGGAAGCTCTAAGGAGATGCCCTGGTCTCGTATTGTGTTGGCCATGGTCTTGGTGGAGACTTTAAGGACAGAAAGAAACCAATACGAAAAGCAAACCGTCCTAAATGCAAGTTAGCAACCTGATGAAGCTCTAGGATTGATCGCGTGACGCACCTTTTAAGACATTCTGCCTCAATCCAACGATGCCACTCACTGCATGAGGACGATTGTACTAAGTCTGCTTGCGTCCCAAGATACTATCTTATTAGTACAAGGATGAGTCTATCAGCGAATTTAGACTTACAATTCTGATCCTTGAGGAGAGCGTAGAGCACTGCTGCTGCATCTCGGGGCGGTCCGACCAACAAGCATAAATCGTGAGAAGGAGAAGAGTTTGTAGGCTTGTTGTTCGCGCCATGTCGCCTTGATTTATTTCTAGAGAGTACGATGCAGCTTCGTATAGCTTCCTTGCTTGATTCCGGTCATGCGAGTAGGTAGCTCCTATGGCTGCCATGGCGAGCAGCAGCGCATGATGGCAAGTTGAGGCGCGAAAGGTTGGTGTATGGATGATTGCGGCGTGGGGATGGAAGAATGTAAAGTAGTACCGAAGGTTTCGTTGCATCATATTTCTTGACACCGAAACCGAAAGTTCGGCCAAACAATGTCGGACGGCTGTCCAGACCTTTTCCAGTTCAATGTCGGGGATTGGCTTTGATTGGCCCTCAGCAAGCCATAAGAGCTTCTCCAATAATCTCGGCTCGCTCGGACCAGTTGGTTGCAGTACAAAATGGCTTGGACCTACGTCCAAGAACCCGAACTCGTCGCAATATTGGCCAATTCCATTCGCGCTCAAGGTTATATCGTCGCCCCTCTTCGAAGGGTTAATAGTAGGTACCGGCGTGGGGTATGGAAATGAAAAAGCTAAAGACTCGATCTCGGGATGTTGAAGGACCTCGTGGTGCTGAGAGTCCGCCGACCATTCACCCAGGCCTAAGCTCATAGGGGAAAGTACCATGGCGCCGTTGCTTGGTGAGAGTTGCTCATCAGCCCCTGCTCTAGACCCCGTTCCAGAAGACTGCTGGCCACACCAAGAACTCTGAGCTGTCTCGATTGGTTCCTGGAAACTCAGGTCGTTGCCAGCAATAACCTGTTCTAGATGACCGTCGC
Organism: Fusarium graminearum PH-1; assembly: GCF_000240135.3. Taxonomy (NCBI): domain Eukaryota; kingdom Fungi; phylum Ascomycota; class Sordariomycetes; order Hypocreales; family Nectriaceae; genus Fusarium; species Fusarium graminearum. Next base: position 3,236,633 of record NC_026475.1, on the reverse strand, counting down.
AAAGTTCAGAAACAGCAGTTCGAGAGCGCAAATTCTTCAAATGGTTGGATGGGTTTCCGATTTTGTGAACCAGCCTCTCGTGTCGGAGAAGAACATCTTTCCGCTGGAAGAGCCTGCTGCAGTGCCGGCAGACAAATTGTTGTCTTGAGGAATGAATCTGCTCGTGTCGAGTTTTGTGTTCCTTGCGGGTGAACCGTGCATTGCAATGGTGACAAGCAAAAGGGCGATCGATAAAATTCATCACGATATATCTGTGAGGTTGAGACAACCGGGTCGAGATAGTACTAAGATACGGTGTGAAAGAAGATGGGGCAGCCACTTCATACAACGCCCTCGGAGTTTAATGCTGCCATCGTAAAGAGGAGTAAAGAGGAATTACTAAGCGAGCACGGGGATTACTACCTAGTAGCCCACTGCCTCAATAAAGACATAGGGCGATGCATTGCACTTCTGCCATCAATTAAAAAATTACAGTGCCAGCTGAAGAAAGCAGGAGTAGGTTGCTCAGCAGTCTCACAAGGCTTTTCTATTACTGTTTGTGCCCTGCATTGTGTGACTGTTTAATTGTACCTAACTATAGCGAGGGAATTGTTAAATTCAAAACCGCCCCCCAGAACCATCAAATATTACAATTCTGCGCCCCTCGTTTTAAGGTTTTTACCGCGAGCTCAAATCCTATCACGACCGACCAGTCTACAATATACATATAGTGGGGTAGACTATGATCACGTGGCGATACATTGTTATAGAAGAATTAATTCACCGACTGGATACATCCTAGATGCAGCTCCTCAAGTTACATCTTGTCCATAAAGTCTGATCTACCTGCAGTGTCTGTTTCCAGTGATATATTGATTCTGCCTGAAGTATTCTCTATTTACCTGACACCGAGCACGACCTGCGACCGTAAACCGCTGCATGAGTACGAAGTAGAAGCTGACACCAAACATGTCTATTAACTATCACTCTTTTCATTTGGATACTGTATAAACTAGCTTATAGATATCCAATATTTTCCTTTCTACCACCTGTGTGACAATGTGGGATATCTAATATAGACACGCATGATATGTCAACAAGATCCAACGCGATTATACTGCTCGGGCTACCCTGTAGAGAATTGGAATCGTGTCAAGATGACGCGCATACCCGACATCTGAGACCGCTCGAACAAAAAGTCAACAAGTATATCCGTATATGCGAAATGACAATGCGAAAATTACCTATCTACCAACCTACCTTAGGCGAAAACGGTCAACCGTGGCCAGCCGCGTTGAGATGATAAACCACCACAGTCATACCACCAATGGACTCACAACACCATGGCTAAAACCTCGTGTAGCCATCTTGGCATCGCTGACCGACGGATGGCACGAGCTTAACCAAAACCGGATCAACTTCCAGGATAAGGTTAGACGAAAACGTTTCCCGAAACCGTCGGCCAAGGAAAAAAGAAAAGTCGGCGACTTCGGCCTACGCAATGATCAGCAGATGGTGGAAGCAATGGAACCCGGTAAAGAAGGATTTTTGAGTCCCTACCCTTGCTGGCTCCGCCCATCCTAGACAACTCTTATATTCCCCTGGCGGTTCCTCAGCCTCCAAGTTTCGGTTCACACCCAGATACGGTTGATAAATAGCGAAGTTGGTATTATTTTCTCAGTGATGTCGCCGCGCGACATCTTATAAATCGACTTCTACAAACGGACACGGAAACGCCCGACTTTCCAAGCGGGAAGGATGTGTGCCTAATGATCCCTCAAACAAGGTTGATGGAGTCCCAAATCTTTGATTGGTATTCTTCACTACCACTCATGTTCTATTTCGGTACACCCCAAGGTTATGTGGCAGGCTTTGCTACCGACGCCATGGTCTATGTTCTGCGACACAGATACATCTCTTTCTGTGAGCTTGTGTCGCGGCCATTCGTTAGACTTTGCGTGGATCGACTGGTGAAAGAAATCGATTCCTCACTACACACTACTATTACCTCATACGCATCCCAGTGTGTGCGATCTTGCATGTAGAAACTTGATCAAGTTGCAGGGTCTCGACACCAGGGTACTTGGTATGGTGTTCGAGCGGCGACGAGCGGTTCTCTAATTCTTACAGCAGTCGACAGAGCGCAACGCCAGGCACGGGAGGATCAGATTCCCCGTATTGTGAAAAGTTTAACTCTGCCGGAGATTTGGAGAGATGGAGTAAGGCATGGTGTAAGATCATTGCGGGAGTATTTTAATGAGCCTAACGGTGGATGTTCCAACATGAAGCAAGTATTAGGAGCTGTAGTGCTAGAATCGCCTCTTGATTAAACATCTGGTCTTGTAATACAGAATAAAATAATACAGATATCGAGCATGTCTCTAACCCCAACCTAGGTCTATGCCTGGGGCTGAAGTCGCCTAGCTCTACAGAGAATTTGCGTAATATAAGGGGTGCTTTCCAGAAAACTACAGATCTTTGAATTGGGTTCTGTCATGATCCATACTAGCGTATGCAACATGCTGATAGAATTGTTGGGGAACGGAGATGATGATGGATTGCTCCTCACGTTCGGGGACCCTAGTAGGGATGATAGAGTAGCGACCACGTAATGTAGAGCTGCTAGTGCCTGGTTTCAACCCAGTTAGACAAATAGGCGCCACGTAGGTGGGTTTGATGTCGGGGACGATAATGAGGTTGGACATTTAGACGATGTTAGGGATGCAATCAATTGGGTACAGCTTCGTGTTTTCGTTCCTCTACTGTCTTCATTCCGTTAAACAGATTCGCCTCTACAAATCATTCAGGCGTCGGCTTAAGTCAATGGGTGATTATACTTGGCGGTTTGGAAAAGTGTAAATAAACGGGTGATGATAAAGTATGTTGCACAAAATCAAGCATATAAATGAGGCTTCAAAGTGCCTCATTTTCCTTGGACTAGATCGCGGGAAGTCCTTGCCTGTAAAGCTATGAAAGCAGACCAGGTAAAGCTGAGCAGAGAAATGTTAGGCCGGGAATCTGTTATTTCCGGCCACATTTCCATAACACGCTGTCTACTCGCGACAGTGCAGAATTAACTAGCAGTCTGATTGGTTCGATCTATGTCGCGTCGGGCTGCAAGCTGGTACCCCACTCCTAGAATTTCTAAAATCTTATTATTGCTCCTTCACTGACTTCTATTGAGTCAGAGATCGTTGCTTTACCTAAAATCCATCGTCATGTACTCTCTCAATACATCAGTTCTGTCAAATCATCGGCCAACATGCCCTCATGGGCAACCACCTAACAAGCTCTACTTCGCATACGGAAGCAATATGAGCGTTGCCCAGATGGCCCAACGGTGTCCTGGAAGCGTCTTCAAGGGACCTGCCATTCTCGATTCATTCCGATGGCACATTAATGAGCGAGGCGTAGCCAATGTGCTCAAGTCAGACGACAATCACTCAGTTGAGGGTCTTCTCTACACAGTCACCCCCAAAGACGAAAGTGCATTGGATCGCAATGAAGGGGTTTCCAAAGGCTTCTACCACAAGCATCTCGCAATGGTGTCAGTCCAGCCTCACGGACAGTATACAGACTTCAAGACGGCCAGATTGGCCCTTTTACTGAAACAACGGCGCCAGGAAATAGGTGATTCATCTAACGACAGGACTTCAAGGCGCTCCTTATGGACTAAAGTCCCAGCACTTGTATACGTCAGTGAGGATTACGTCAGAGATGGCCCAATTAGAGACGAATACATTCCGAGGATGCAAAATGCTGTTAATGATGCTGTGTGTCTGGGCGTATCGAAGCCATTCGTGAGCAAAAGCATTGCTCCCTTTCTCCAACGACCAGCGACCTTATCGATAGGGAATCATCAGCTAGAACAGAAGAAAGTGCAAGAGAAAGGACCGGAAACGGAACATCGGGACACTGTAACTATCAAGGGGACCTCTCAAGAGAACAGTGTCAATGGTGAGGCGAGTTACGATACAAAAAAGACGAATAGACTCGAACGAGAAGGTATGTTATCAGAAATACGAGTCGCGCTCACAAACCGTATTTTTCAGATATCTGACATTCTGGCAGTGTCCCAGAGCGAACCTGCAAAGACGAGACGTCTCCAAGCCGACAGGATTGATCTTCTGAGGTACGATGATTGCCTTTGCGTGTTCCCTGTCGAGATGTTGGACGCCATAGATAAGGCCGCCAAGGTCTGCGGGCCTGCGAACACATTAAGCGACTACTATGTTATCCTTGAAAGGATGACATCAGTTGAAAAAAGCCTCAGCATTGTCGCAAATGCAAGGAACGCCTGTCAAGCTAATAAGCAAATTATCAAGGTGTTCAAGGATATTCTCAAGACGGAAGTAAAGTCTTCTGAGGTATCATCTGAAGATCTGGACGTTACGGCCGTTAGACAGGAATATCCAGGTGAATTGGCATGGAAACTAGAATTTGGTCAATATCTCTACCTTGAATGTTCAAAGCCTGGGGAACAGCCATGGTTGGTAGTACGGGTTGAGGCAAGATCATATGCATGCCTATAGACTTTCGAGTTTCTAATAAATAACAATTTTAGGAATTCTTCCAGTCACCGGGAGTGTTATGCATCCGGTTCTACCCATTCTCTACTATATACTTTGCAGATAGCAGGTAATAAACTGATGGAATCGGAGCGTTTAGTATTGACTGGAGACTGTAGTCGCTGTTCTTTGTAAAGCCAGTCTACAAGTTAACTACATACACGTACATTTGAGACTCTGTGAGACAATGAAAGGAGTCATTGTTTAAAAGTTCTCGAAATAAATACTATCTATAAGGTTAGATAAGGTCAGGGTCTGACTCGTTATATCTCATGCCAGTCCCAGGTGTAATTATAGCACATGATCCTCTGCTATCATTGACGCCAAAGAGCGGAGGGCTATTGACTTCTGTGTTGGAGTAAACGTAACAACTAGTATCTTTTAACCCTGACAAGTATACTCGTCTTGTCTATTGAATCAATGGGGTGGAATCTCTGTCCCAGCTTATTATACATGACGGCGAAGATCCCGCATCATAATCTGTTCGCTGTCTGTCCCATTTCCATGACGAAAATATCCTGCTCGAACATGTTTTAGTAGCCGTTCCTGGACTGAGCCACTTAAAGATGTCCCATTATTCAAGGTAACAAGACAAGGACTAGACAGACAAGAACCCACAAATGAGGGGTTATAGCCGAGCCCGCGCCCTCTTCATCCTCCTCTCCTGTCTCCTCTTCATCCTCCTTTCCTATCTCCTCTGTATCATCAGTCTTGTTTTCGTTGTTTTTCGAGTTATCGGTTGGCTTTGCATCCACACTCGCCCCGGTGATGGGATGTACAATGTTGCCATTTGTCCATGTAAACGTAGCGCCACTCAGAGGACTAGTGATACTGCCATCCATATTCGACATTGTTTTGGTTCCATTCTTGGGAAACTCTCCGGGGGCATAAAACTTTGCTGAATTGTCTTTGCCTGGTGGTGTGAACTTGAGATCATTCGCGCAGTTGTAGGCGTCGTTGTAATCGCCACATTGAGGGTAATCTTCATCTTGCGAGATGAGTAAGTTCTAGTATTCGTCAGCGCCGAGGAGCGAGGGCTTTGTATCAGGACAGATATCCCAGAAGCTACGTCAACGATTAATTTTGGGAATGTTTTAATAATCTGGAGAACAATACCTAGACAATATGCCGCTTTGTGAGCAACACTTGCAAGCCTTAATGAATACCCCCTGTTCATCAATAGAGAGTGAATCCCATATCTCCTGGTTCCTCTCGATACATGTGTCCAATTCATCCACAGCACGATTTAGAGACGTAGCGATCTTGCCGAGGTTGCATGAGCAAGCGTCTGGAACATCGTCGGGTGCTGGGAAGAAGGGAATATCTTTGAACTTCTCATCGATGCAGGGGCCACCCAGTTCAAGCACTGTGTTTTGGTATTCGCAACTGTACACCTGTGACTTGTTACTATAATTCTTGTCTAGTTGACTTGTCCTTCATACCTTGTTCCAACAATGCGTCAGGGCGCAGTCGATGACGTCCACGTTGAATACGCAGTCACAAGCGTTGAGGCAGTCAATGTTCTGACCTTCACAATTTTTGTTGATGCAGACGTTGCGTTCATCGTCTCTAGATTTGTAGCATAGTTCATAGCCTGATGGGTCCACACATTCCTTTGACTCTATATAACCGTATTTGGTCGCAGATATAGGATTGGTGATAGTCAGAAGACTGACTAGGCGCAGGATTGTTAAGTATCGAGGCATGGAGCAGACGAGATGAAGTACAAACTTTGATTCAAGGTGGGAAGATGTCGTGAGGTTGCGAGCGAAGTCCTTGGGATACCAGGTACTCTTTACCTCGGGTAACCCTGCGTAATGAGTTTAGGATCAGTTCAGCTGAAGGAGACGGATGCATTTCCCTGTTTAGGTTGCATCAAATGATTGGACACTTATAGAATAGTGGAACAAATCAACAATTGTCATTAAGGGGCCACGGAACAAAGATGACCAACGCTAATTGGTGTATAAGAGTGTGACGGGTGTGGTTTCTAAGGGATAAACTAGTCTGTATTAGGTTTATGTTAGCAGATATGTAGGGCGTTACTGAGCAATAGTGAAGTGTCATGTCTCTTAATAGTGAATAGAGCGGGTTAGGCGTATTCAGGTAAAGAAGTCTTATTGATAGCTGGTAAGCTAAGTGTGCTAACTAGGGCTAATCTAGAAGTATATATACTTGGGTGCTCCTTAGTGATCAGTGAGGTTATCGTAGGATCAGTGCTGATCGTAGTTTCCTGGCACTGATCGTGTTGAACAGTCGTGTCAGATGACTGGTAAAAATGTGGGGTACATGCAGTATGACTAAGCTGGGCCGCTGGATCGTAACAAAGAGCATGGAACATCAAAGTCCTAGCCAGGTCGCTAAATGTTCCTCTAACACACCAAAGCATAAATTTTAAGTTGGGTTCTTCCATACTATACGTATAGGGTAGGTCAGTCGTTCTTTAGGCGATAGCGGCATCTGAATCCCTCCATATTCATATCCCGCTATCATCTGGCTTTAGGCTGTGACAGCACTGTCTGACCAAACGCTTACGAATAAGCACGCTGTGGGGCCTCGTATCACCAAGCCAATTATGCGTATAGGGCAAAGGAGGGTTCCGACTCGGCCCCATCTGTCTGCATCCCAGTTAGTAACTTGCCATAGAAGTCCAAGCTGTGAGATGAGGCCTGGGGTGACACATGTCGTTCCAAGTTTACTATGAGTGCCTAGTCAAACAATGATCTGATTTCGAAGCGAATACAGCCATCTCTTAACCAACATAAAAATCTATACTCTACAAGGAGAAAATAACTTCGTGATATTATCTTGTATAAATACCTTGCGCCTCAAGCAACACGCATTTTGGTATCCTTTAACAAGCTTGGACAGGAACGTCGATTTAGGTGAAATCCAAGAAAAACAAATGTGAATCTATTCTGGAATTGCTATGTCTTTTGACCCGTACTGCTGTTATCCTTCGATCATCCTTCAAAGAGAATTAAGAATCTCCGTAACCACATGGTTGTCTGCATCTTCTGGCAACAGCTGCTTGTGCATCTTGAAGTTGCTAAATCGCTGAGAGAAACTATTCACCCAAGACGAAATGTCTTCGGAAACTCGAGAAAAAGCTCCTTCGCTTTCCGGTGACATCCCGAACCCTAGTAGAACAATTCTGACTTTAGCGCTAGGGTCCAAATCTTGCAGGGCATCCATAACCGGGTATAAGTTCTGGTCATCATCCGTGGAGATGGCAATGATGATGTGTTGAATTGATGACTTGACCAGGTCCCCCAACTCATACCTCTGGTATCTCCCATTCCAAAACGCATCGAGTGCTTTCAGAGAAACCAAGAATCGGTTTTCTTTGTAGAACAATTCTCGAGCCTCAGTTGCCATCCCTGTATTGACGTTGTCATCGCCTAGAGCCAGCTCATCCATCAATATGAAGCCAGGCGAAGGCTTTGGACTCAGCCTGTAGCTGTCATCTTTCGTCCCCACTTCAATCGGAACGTCGACAACTAGGTACCGTCTCAGAAACTCCTGCCGGTGTTCTGGTAAGGTTAGATCCTCGTCACCGCAAACGAGGCTAGCCCTGAACGTGTTGGTTTTCGTCTCTGCTTCTGTCACCACTCCCATGAATTCTTCTGTAGGCGTTCCCGCTTCGGAATTTCTCAGAGTTAAAGTGTCGAGCGCATCAGGAACTTGACTTTTATAAAAACACCCGAACTTCAACCATTTGGATTCCATAAATGTGGCACGGCCTCGATGGTCGCTGTTCTCACGAGTCTCGCCTCCCGTGATGTGCGACTCGGCCTCTTGCTTTGCCTTGTTCAAAGCAAGACTTAGACAGTCGAGAGTTGAGCCGGCGTACCAGTAGCACATAGTAGAGTATAAGTGATAGTCAGGATTGCGGGAGCTCAGTGTCTGCAAAACAAACGCAAGAAATAGAAGGTTGAAGTACTGGCCGCTGACATCAGCAGTGGAGTGGCTATTGGAATGGTTAGTTCAAAGACGCAATATTGCGTACAGCAGGTTGATGCTCTTACCTAAGCTCAGCAGCTTTGTCTTTCAATAATTGTTCATCGGCCTCGCTTGGGTTGTAGAAAACCACCCTATCCAAAGCTGGATATTTAACACCTAATACTATCATTGCACCTCGCTTGTCCGTCGCTGCTTCTCCAGCTGTACGGTCGCAAACGATGCTAAGATCTAGAAACGGAGTTCGATTGTTGGGGAAATCAATACGAATGTCAATGCGAGCAGCTTCATGGCTCGGCCTGACAGTTTGCTTGTAGTGACGAAGTGCAGTGATTTTGATTCGATCAGCAGATGACAATAATGTGGCAGGTGTGTATTCTGGAAGTTTCTCCCGGATCTCCTCGTAGAGTGGTATTAAGAATCTGTCGCGAACCCATACCCGGGCCGGGTCACGGGTCTCCGTCAGCCAACTTGGCCATTCGCGTTTCAATAGAGCCATTTCGAAATGATTTGTGAGGAGAGGAAAAAGAGAGAGAAGAGAAGAGAGTAGTTAATGATCATGTTTAATCTTCGTACGGATTCGAAGGTAATATACAAGAAAGAAACAGACCGTGGAACATTGTGTCACCTTACTGCCTAGCACCAACCCAATTCTGCTAAATTAACTACATCTCATATTGATGCATCATCTATTACGTGTCAGACGTCGATGTACGGGAATGGATCCCTTGCCTGCGGGTCGCGATGACCACGGCACGGCGCGAAGAGGCGATAATAAGCCCCAGAGATTAGAAGAGTGTTGTGTAGGGTCGTTATTCGTTTTGTTTCAGGTTTGTCCCCGTCGCTGTACATTTCAGCCTGCAATTTGCCTCTGATCATTGCCATTTACAGAAAAAGCCAAGCCGGCGGTTGTGGAAAAGGGGAAATGTGGATTCAGTTGACTAAGGAGATTAACAGGTATGTATTTGTTCTACACCGGCAACAGACACTTATCAAATGGCGAGATCGATCGAGGAGATGTCAAGCATGACTGTTGGAATGAAATTCTAATTGTCAGCAAGCGTACTTGATCAAAACAGAACATATTTCTGATATTCCTCAACCCAGGCAGTACTTGAAATCAAAAGGCAGAGAGTATCAAATCTATTAATCTCTAAACTCTATCTTGTTAATCATTTAGGACTCAGGGTTAGTTCTTGGTAGTCCAAGGTCTATGTGGTGGAGTGAGGCATATACTGAGACATCTCAATTTAAGACTATTATGCTGATGAGTGCCCAGAAACTTACCCGATCTGGATTTTAACAAAATGTGGCCGTCTTTTGTTGAGCAATCGGTCTATTACACACCGCTAGATTACTCTTTCCTTATTTGAGTTTTTGTGCATTGCATATCGATGTCGTTATTTGAGTCATGATGGTAGGTTTATATTGTTTCACTCCGCTCTCGGTGTTGTTCAAAGGTGAGACACGGGCTGTCCCGGAGAGCTGAAATAACTCGGCTTTAGGTGCAGATTGTTCTGAAAGACATGATACTATAGAACATAACCCGTACCTGATGTGAATATTTTTCTTCTTTTTTCTCAGTTTTCTTTGAGTTTTTAACAAAGGTTAATCTGTCAGCGCAGATGAAGTTTTCAACAAATCATCAAGTCAAGGTTTTTCTCTCTCAAGTCAAGGTTTTCCAACATAAGCGTGACTCATGGTGAATATTCCATCAATGTTACAAACAGTTAGTTAATTGAATTGAGTATTTATCGTTGAACTGAACACATAGGTCAGTAGCACTACTAGGGGATTATTGTTAAAACCATGTCTCAACCAGCCGACACTAACAGGCCACTTGTGGGTCGTAGTGTTGTACTTAATTGTAGTGTGTTTCGAGCTTAACGACATTGCCCAAATTGTGGGACATTATAGATGTCTGATGTCTTGAAGACATTATGTGCTCATGACAGGATGCTATCGTTCAAGATAGACATATATTGCAGACAATACGCTCGATGATCCTGCGTAATGTATAAAGTTTCGTAAGCAACTGAAACCGAAGCAAAAATGCGCAGTTGTCTCACAATGAGTAGGTGGCTTGATTGAGTGTGTACCAGATCATCTCGGTCATGACTGACCTATATTGACCTCGGCAGTTGTCGATAGCTCAAGTGACGGAGGTATATAAACACCGGTTATTGGTAGCTTCGCCATAGATTAGAATTATTGTGCCTGTTATCGATGGCACTATAGTAATTGCGCAAGACCAAGGTCATTGGCTGACTGCCTCTTTTACAAGAGGGCGTGAAAGTCAGGTAAGATTGCGAAAATGAAATTGTTGTAGACAACCAAGGCAAAATTGACAGTGTTGTGGGGTGCAATAAACTCGCCAAAGCCTTGGTATGATGTTTCGTTGCATGAGACTGGTATGCGTATGCATGTACGGGATGGTGCCTTCATGCGATGGAATCAAGGAATAGCGACAAGATTTAAAATTGAGACTGCCGGGGACATACATATGCAAGAGTCTCAATAAGACATTTTTCATCTACACGATTCTATCTCATGTCTCAAGATATGACCCAATTGATAGTGGGCCAGGACAAACAGTAGATGAACTTTCAGGTAGAAGAAAGGTGAACACCAAGAGACATGAACAGAATGCCCATCTCCCACGTATTCCTTCCTCATCTTCACAACAACCTTCAACCTACACATTCTCATTACAAACTATCCACCTACAAACATCATCATCATCATAAGTGACGAACAAGTTAACAGCAAGGAGCCTATCTGGAAGAGGGGAAGTTCGATGCCGAGACTTCTGGCAACACCGCTTATATAGGTGGAATATATAATGTTTTTACCCGTTAGTCCCCTCTTGCTAACTCTCCTTGCAGATCCGTTGGGACGTCAAGGGCGGCGGCGACCGCGACCACTATCCTAGCTTTGACACCTAGGAACCTTGAGAGGACACTCCATAATATAATCCAGAGTCTCATTTCATTTCTAAACTAACTTTAAATCTAGAAATATCCAGGGTTTTACCTGCCGCAGTGCTGTCCATCTCTGGCTTTATCTTGAAAAGTAAGTAGTGTTTTAGGTTTACACAAGTCTCCATACTGAGTAACGATAGTGAGAACGAGAAGTTTTCTGGGCCAACCGAAGGAAAGAAGAAGATCAACGCTCGACGTGTGTCAAGGTACAAGATTGTCCGCCGTTGATTTGGCTTGACGTGCCAGAGTCTAGTCATTCAACATGTCTGAATGACGATGGAGATCCTCCAATCTTGGCCAAGCAAGGATGCAGGAAACACTACTGAAGTGACGAGAAGAGATGAATTACTTTGAACCACTCATCATTCTCAAATAAATGAACCGTGGCCACGGATTACAAAATCCCTCATCTACTATGTATTGAGTGATGTAATGTTGTGCAACGAAACATTTTATGTATAGGTTATGTGGCACGGCATAAACATAACCGCGTTGCATAAAGTCTTACATGTCACGAAAGGGTCGGGGAAGTTCATTACTTATTTAATCCTCATGGCCAATTCAGGAAAATAATTATCTTTGGTCCGACGTATTCCGATCTCTTGTCATATGACGTTTTTCCTCACTGGAACTTTCCAAACGCGTATATAAAGAAAGTCTTTGTTTATATCTTTGATCACGATAATTTTGCACAAGTCTGACTACTTCTATCATTTAACAATATTCACCGCAAGAGAGTTGTCTGGTAGTTCCTTTACGAATAAACAACACGCTACCACCTACAATTACATTTCCCCTTTTAAGCTAGATTTTTCTAGAAAATATATTCTAATTATAGACGCAGCATAAGAAGACAGTATTGGCTTTACTACAGCCACGGCTTTTATTTATACAAAAGCATCTGCAATTACAGCCTTAGAAAGCGAAAATAAAGCTCGCAAAATCCTGTCTTGACTCTATTAAACAATTGAGGTGAGCTCATGACAATCCACAGGCATCAGGTGACAATTTGAAACGCTGTACGACCAAGGCCAACCTGTTCAAGACCCAGCCTTGAAGGTAGAAGTCTTAGACCGTTTCACCAAACAATGAGCCGCTCATCATTCCTCAAGTCGGTGACCATCTCTTCTTAGGTCTCTGAAAGGTCGTATCCGAGTTACTGGTCAGCTTGTATCCTTCTCTAATGACGCAAGATCATCTGCAGCTGTAGATAGATCTTTATCTTCGCCAGACATTGAGCTATCGGTGCTGAGCGGTGGGAAGAACCTGACAGGGGATGGCAGTGGAACTGGTACCAATCTCTCTGTGCGCCATGAGAGATACTCAACCCCGATAGAGCATGATCCTTTGCTTACTTTTGTTTCCGAACCACCAGAAATACTGCCAGAAATCTGTGTAGCCACCTTTGGATGAGTTGACCCTTTTATGCCTTCCTTCGACCTCCCAAACTCAGGCTCAGAGGACTGTAGAATATCATGCTTAGGTCGCTTCGTATCCACCACTACTCTAAAATGATCATGAGGGAGAACACCAAGTCCGCAGGGCTCCAAAAGCGGCTGCTCGATGTCTTGCTGATCGTCGGTCCAAACGGGATCCAGTTCAATATAGCTGCTTGGATGGTTGCTATCGGGCATCAGATCCTGAACTCCATTACTATTACTCCCAGTTTTGCCCGAAATCCGCGACGCAGATGCTGGTATTGACCCGTTGGCGGCGTGTGGCTGATGTAAGATCTGGATGTTGTTCGTTGAGGAGACCGAGAAGAATCTGATAGTTGCTTAGAATTCTCTCTAGTTGGGGAGTTTAACGATGTGCAAGCAGTCCGTGAAACATTGGTTGGATCACCTGCTAAATCGATGCAGAAAGGTGCGTTGCTGTAGTAGGTAATAGCACCTTCGTGGTGTTGCCGTCTGTCAGCCGAACCTGCGTAACCTTCCAGGCCCAACCTCGACTTGCCAGATTTATCATTGTCCGCAGCTTTGGCAGAGGAAACCGACCCGCCCCGAGAATTATGCCCCCAAGAAGAATTTTGCAGAGCAAACAATGGCTCGTACCGGAAACTTTCAACTCGAGCGCAAACCTGGGGATCAAATGCAGGCACGTCGTTACCTAAGCCGCCGAGTTGGGGCTCATTGTTAGTAAAACAGCTTGTTTTCTGGCGGTCCCGTCTCTGTTCTGACTTATCGATATTACCAACGAAAGGTGTTTCTGGCGTGTCGTAGTCAGAGCTGTAGCTACTGGAGCTGGTATCCTTGGATCCGCCTTGCCATAGAACTTTATGCCCGTCAGTTGATAGCTGAAGTATGGTGCTGTTTTCGGATACGGCCGAGCGAACGAAGTCTGGTGTCACATTGATCAAGTGCAGCTGCGCCAAGTTGTACAGGAGGTTCAAGGACACCCAGCCTTCAGCGTCTAGGTCGACGCCCTGGCTGCTTTGCTGTCTAGATAATAGCTCGGCCGGAAGTAGGTCCAAATATCGGATGTAATCCATGTTCTCACACGGAACCTGAGCGCGATCAGGGTCCAGATCACAGGGTCGCGTCGCTCGTTATTTTGGCAGAAGCAGGAGTGGGGGGGAACGACTTAATACCAGGGACCGAGTCTTCATCATTGCCTCCGGTGTTTATGCTGTCTTTGCAGGGATGAGAAGGTGAGACAGAGTTTCTTAAATGACTGTCGTTTCCCCGAGTATGAACTCGCTGTTCTAGAGGAAGGATTCTGGCTTCGCGGATAGGTTCATGTCTATCAGTGGGTAGTTCGTGAGTAGGTGATTGGTCCGTCACCTGTCCATCTCCTACATCGCCCACCATGATGAAGCTACCACCGGGCCGCACAAATGGCGTCTTCAAGGTATCAGCAATGTAATCTCTGCCTGTAAAGAGCTGTTCGAGACGACGAACAACGAGACTCTTCCGCTCCCTGTCTGTCATGATTGCACGTTGTGGGTACAGACCGTCCGGGATATCTCGCAGATAATCCTCAACCTCGTTCTTTGATGATTGAGTTGAAGTCAAGATGGGGTGGCTAAGAGGGGTTATTGAAGACTCTTCACCAGTCGACATGGAGGCATAGGCGGAGTCAGTTGGCCGAGCAATAATCTTGCATTTACTATCAAGTTGTCTTTGTTATTTTATGTTTTCATCACACTCGTCCCCATTTCGATGAGGGTCAGATCATTTAAAAGAAAAGGAAATTAGGTACAACTATTAAAAATCAAAGCAAATCAAGTCCTTATTCGTTTTTCATGTTACCCTCTACGCCTTATCCTACTAACACAAGCCATATGATAGGTCTCCTCTCCATGAAAAAGACAACGCAGTTTCTGGTTGGTTAATATAGTTCCACAAATCTTTTGCAAACTGCTGGATAGTCTCCTTCGCTGTCCAGCCAAGCTCCTTCTTGGCACGGTCGTTGGCCGCAACACAGAAGCCTACGTCTCCTATTCTCCGGGGCACTAGGTTGACAGCAATGTTTTTCAAAGATGCCCCCTCCAGGCTCTTGACAGCCTCCGCAACTGTGGTTCCATTGCCCGTGCCAAGATTGAAGGTGCGAAACGGTGACTCGATATCTGAGCTGAGTGCTGCAACATGCCCACGTGCCAGGTCCGTGACATGGATAAAGTCACGAATCGCTATACCGTCTCTAGTGTTCCAGTTTGTTCCAAATATATCAAGTTCCGTTCAAGAACCCGTCAGTACCTGTGCGATGACAGGGAAGAGGTTTGTTGGGATGCCCTTTGGGTCTTCTCCAAGTGGTCCCGACGGATCGCACCCAATCGGGTTAAAGTATCTCAGAGCGATAATATGCCATGAAGGGTCTGTATATGCAATATCGGCCAGAACAGCTTCGCAAAAGTACTTGGAGCATCTATACGGCGATGTCAGTTCGGAGACCGATAGCTCCGCTAAAGTCTCATTATTAAACTCATCGAGATAGAGTGTTTCGTGGTATACAACCTCTTCTTCTCTTAGATGCTTGCCCTTTACGGCCTTAGATCTATAGACAGTAGCTAAAGAGGAAAAGACAAATTTGTGAATGTTATGCTTGCCAAGGAGTTCGATAAAGTCGATGAGCCCACAGACATTGTTGCGATAGTACTGGACCGGTTTCTCAATAGACTCGCTCACAGACTTGAAGGCGGCAAAGTGAATAACGCCAGAGATTTTGGACTGGATCTTGATAAACTCTCCTGAGTTCTCAGAGAAGGTCGGTATAAGCGTTGAGTAGGATTCCAAAAGGAATCTCATGGCTTTGCTCCGATAGTCGAGCTTGTGGAAGTGCAGTGTTGGGAGTTTGAGTCCTTATTGGGAGCAGTATCTTGCTGCAAGGGTGTTAATCTAGCTAAGAACATTGTGATAGCTATTACTGAGATCATCGACAATGATGACGTTGTATCCAGCTTTGAGAAGCTCAAGAGAGGTATGTGATCCTATGAAACCAAGACCGCCAGTAACAAGGATGAAGCTGTCACTAGAATTCAAGGGAGAAATATGGTTTCCGACTGACCCTATTATTTCAGAATCTGAGTCTGGGGTAATAATAGAGGAGGAAAAAGATAAGTTAAGCGACAACGTCGACGAAGAACGAGAACTTGAGAGACGAGACATTATGTGTAATGTATAGATAATGTAAGCTGATGGGCAGATAAAGAAAGAATGACGCGAGGTAAGGGGTCATATATATCAATTCGCGGACTTCACCACCTCCCACGCTTCCTACGTCGGACTGTCAAAACTTCCTGTCTCTTAGTGTGTTCAGCCAACATGAACCGATAGTAGAGATCACTTACCACGACACCAACCGGAGGCCTGGTGACTTGTCATCCGTGCTCAGGTAGACATCTCAATTTCATCTTAACAGCTACCGAGACACAGGCTGGATCCAGACGCGGTCGATAGACCCGCCAGAAGAAATTGACTACCTAGTACTCCGTAAAATTTATACCTACCCCTGAGACGCAACGCTATACCTGAAGTGTTTGATGTTCGGTTAACCATGAGATCGACACTGTCTGTCAAGCCACAGCTGATGTCTTGTCAATGATAGCTGAAAGGTTCTAGGAGTAAACCTAACTGTTGATGATGGATCATGAGCTAAACAAAGTGGCGTTAAACGTTCTAGAGGGTCTTGGCGTTTCAGCAGAGATCCAACGATATACCTAAAAACGGAGTTAACCTCTTCATGGTCTCAAACATTGACTAAGGTAGGCTAACTAGTCGATGGAGCCCTCGGCGAATAGTTCCACCTAATGCGATCATGCTAAAGTTACTGATCGTCCACTTACGCTAACTATCACCGGCACTTTTGCCCTAGTTTTCAAGCATCCACTATATCCATAAAACCAGGAATACTCCGAGATTGCTTCCGTTTTAGTATCGTTGCTAAACTAGTCTAGTCTATTTGATAGCATCTTTTCACATATACACTCAGCTGAATCTTTGTTTGCTATATGCATCGAAGTTTAATCTATCCTGGGATCTCGCCTCCTCACTCTATCGTGTCGGACAAGCTTTACTTGGTGGCCTCCTTCCTAACTTCTTTTCCATTGTTCAACTTCGTATCCGCTGAGCTCCATCAACGGTATCCATTTGATTACAGTCACTCGTTTGATCTCACCCACTCTATCAATCTTCATCTAATACTTTCAACTGGTTCACTATCTTGAATCCCCTACACAGATTTAGTGATACTGTATACAAACTGAACTCTATCTCAATCCGGTCAAAAAGTCTTGTACAAATCTTTTAACGCAAAAAAAGAACAAATTATCGCAAGCATCTTCATCCTAAGGGTTACGCTATGGCCTCATTCTTTCAGCCTGGCCTACAGGGCCCCGTCTTAGAAGACTGTAAAGGCTCTTCGGGCTTTCAGGTATACTGCAATAGCATTCTTCCCTCAGCATCCAGATTTGGGAACTTGTATTAACTAGTCATCCTGGTTCTTAGAGCTACGTGCATTATAGTTCTTCCCATTCTGTACTTGATACATATCGTATTTCAAAACCGATTTTCATACCTACTACAAAAAAAATAACGATCCACTAGGTATATTTCATTTTATCGTTCTAGTATAAGTCTCTTTACTTATATCCAACTTCACTTCAGCTCAACTGCTATCTCTAATAATGACGAGAAGGGTCTTATACTGCCTATCAAGAAAGGGGCGCGCCTTTCCATATTTCATAATGGCGATGCCTCTACTTTCACTAGAACCTTAGTAAAAAGACCTAGCACCTCTTCATTCCGCTCCACATAGTCTTTTTGTGTTGTTTCTGGCTCGGAAGACTCTAAAGCCTAAGCGCCGTCCAGAGGATATGATCTTATTATCATCCCTACAAGTATGGGCGAAGGTATTTCTAATATACCTAGGGACTCTCACTCCCTAAGCTCGTATCGGACAGCCTTACATGAAATACCGGCAAAAATAACACTCGCCCACATCTGCATGGAGGACTATGAGCTCTAAGATGCTCAACTGACCGAAGCATCACACTCGTTAGCTCTGGCCCAGACTTTGAACGACTGGGCAGGATTTACTCTCAAGTGCACTTCGAGTCAGCAAACAGAACAGACAAATTACCTGCTGGCTTGCCTAGCGAGTATTGAAATACCTGTGATCCTTGTCTGCCAACACGACTGCGAAGCTATTAACGATGTCGACCTATTGCTTGCCTCGGGTGTTATCGTGGAAAATGCGTGCATACTTTCTAACGGCAAGCGACGCGACTATTTTAAGGCGCGTAGGGTCAGATATATAATGGCTAGATGCACCCTACAATGAGACAAGCGACTAGACTTCTTTATTGGGTTTCTGGACCGCTAGGATACGCGGCCTATTCCATCTGTCGTTCGACGTGCTGCCAAGATAGCTCAGCATTTTGATGCAGTTATGGAGCATGGCCCTATAGATCCGACTGCAAAGGGCAAGGCATCCTCTTTGGAGAGCGCGAGCAACACCATGAGTGCCTTTGAGTATCTATGACGCGCCGAGATGGTTGAGGTAAGAAGTCGATTATTTTATCTTATATAGTTTTTACTAACACTTTGATAGTTGCAGAAATGTTAGATATCTTGGGAACGCAAGATATGTGTCTCTAATGACCCTAATAATTCCAGCATTTTACCGCTCTCGCTGGCTGTCCTCAGTTCCATCATCCCCGAAGCTACAGAGCTTCTCTCACATTCGGATGTTTTATTGAATCCTGGTTCTATCTGGGATGAATGTTCAGCTGTTGATGGTTTGCCAAACCTCTCATAAAGAATCCCAGGAAGAAGTAACTTTTGGGACTATGGCAACGGAAACATACCGCTTTTGTCACTTGGCTGCTTCCTACTCACCTCTGAGCCGACTAGAGAGAATTTTGATACAGTTGTACGGACCCAGGCCCATCTGAAGGAACTCGGCATGCTGCAAGTACTCGAGGGCCCGGATGAGCAGCGGTTATTAGAGTCACTGAAATGCTTAATTAGTCGCAAAGTGGGGAAGTCCCCTATAACGAGTATCGTTCAAGAGCTCGTCCACGGGTTGTTGAATAAGCACATCCAAGTCTACAAGGGTCTCAAGACTGGCTTTTAAGTACCTCGTGCGGACGTAAGTTTCTGGGGTGTTTCAAAGGACATCTAAGGCGCACAACTCACCGAGATATACATTTCTCTATCTTTACCTTCCGACGCGGCCATAGTCTTGCATACCTGGCTAGTTTGTAAGGGTGTTTCTTGCGCAGAGCGGTTCGAATAGGATAGTCAACTTGAGCAAGCCAATCTTGGCCAAGACAAGAACCGAGTCCCCGCCACTATCCGAGAATCCATCCATGAAGCAATTTATGCGGAACTTCTCAGTCTTACACAGAGACTCGGGAACTCGCAAGCTGGCAACGCCATCCTTGATGCCATCAAGCACCTTTACCGCAATACGCTTATCGATGAAACGACACGTGTAGCATAGAGGCGGAGCTGTGCTCTAGCTGCTCTTGATGACTTATTAGTATGCGGCAACTATTGGAGCAGCGACTCTAGTACCTTGTAACCCTCGGTTGTAGGAGATTGCCTAGCTTGGAGAACCTGTATCGCTTGCATGAGTTGACTCGATATCTTGTCGATGAAGCATTTCTGCTTGGGGAGAAGCGTATCCTAAGACAGCTTATGCAGACTTTACAGTCCTCTTTCGGCACCTTCAAGTCTCAGCAAGGAGATCTTTCCGTGGACATCAACGCCGATCTCTTTTCTCTTATAGTTTTCACTGTGCTACGCAGGGCGGCATTTGAAGATGTGTACATGGAAACCACAGACAGATGTCCTCTCTTCCTCTCTTAGCCAGATTAAGCCGCCGTCTTCTCCGAACTCTGGGTTTTGGGATCACAGTGTGAGATGTACTTTGACCTCTACACCCGCGACATTGGAAGCATTATATATACCCGTTACAATCTTTTTCTCCAAGTTGATCCTCCACCTGCAGACTACAGAAGAGGCAATGAGATTATGACCATGTACCCTACCTCGGATGAGACGCCACCAGCCAGCAAGGTTTCTACCAGTAATGCTACGCTGACAAGCCATGAGAAGCTGAAGCTCTGGAGGAAGAAATTCGCTGATGCAGGCGCCATGTCAATCTTTTGTCTCCCTGCGATTGTCGACGTTACCATGCTCACGTTCATTGGCCGTGGCTTCTTCATGACAGCATTTATGGATCCCGACCATCTCGAGGTCGCTGGGTATGCTCTCTTAGTGTCGATGCTGCTCACAGCTGGTGTCACGGGTTGGGTCGGTAGCGTGGGGCATTATTACATGGCACATTATGCATACGATAATATGATTTACTTTCATATTCAGAGACTATCGGGTGGTTTCGTGTTGACACTTGTTATCGCACTCTGCGGTCTTGTTTCGTTCTCTCTGCAAAGGTCCGTCAGCGCAGGTTTTGTCTTTGTCGCTTATCTCATTTGTATCTCTACATACTTTAACATCCTGGGAGTCATGAGCACAATGCATCTGCTCGAAGCACCCTTGACATCTAGGCGAAAAGTAATTCTGCAGACTCTTCCTGTCCTTCTGCTCTCTCCACTCATATCAACTTTTGTCAACGGCCATGACTTGGAGATATATCTTCCTACCATATACGCCTTCTTGTTGGTCATCTTGTGGCATTACAGACGATTATGTCAAGAGTGGTCGGACTGGATGGAGAAAATCCCCAAGTTTACCAGCAAAGACATCTCGGAATGGTACTCAATGACGGTGGTTAACGAGAACCAAGTGTCGAACGGGGATTTGGAAAAGATATCGGATAGCGAGATGAGCCAGAAGGCATTCACAGCAGCAGTTACCGCTTATATCCGGCATACCTAGGAAGCAAAGGTATCGGGTTTCATGTCTAGCCCTTTGATTCGTCGCGTGTCTGAGGGAATGCCTTTTATTGAGTGGCTTCTCAAGAAGACGTCTGCCGGTAAAGCACCTCCTCCAAAGTTCACAACTGCATGGTTCACCCAGCTTGGCGAGGCTATTAATCAACAGCAACAATTAAGAAGTGGTCTCAAAGAGCACAATTCCTTTATACTATTCCGCCTCGCGCGACATGATATCGGTCAAAACCTCGCCCTATTCCTCATTGCTCTGATGGACCGCTGGATAATGATGGCCATGAGTGCTCGACAGCCATATCCCAGCATATACACAGACAGTCGCAGTCGTTACGGTATCTGGCTATCCATCGTATACTTCTGTTTGTCTGCCATGATTCTCGACGCAACGCTCCAAAAGTACTGGAGTCATCGTTACGATACGTCCCACGAGAAGATGTCAGGACTCGAAGACGCTGAGCGCACTGAAAGACAAGTCGAAAGCCGACGGCGAGAACTCCTCATCAAGGCTGCCGTAGATGTCTTTTCGAAATTGACAGTCTTTTTTGGTTGCACGACTATTCTCCTCTGGCTTTTGGTAGAGAGTACGGAGACTACCATCATCTACTTTATGTATGTGTTCGGCTATTCGAGCGCCATTGTCTTCCAGTTCAACCGCTGCTTCACCACCAACATTAGCGCTCATATCACTGTGATGATGGTTTCAGCTGCAGTTAGCTTCATAGTTGGCTGCCTTCTTCATGCTATCCCAGCAACTGCCGGATTTCTGTACACGGATGTTCTCGCGCAGAACCTAACTTCTCTTCTAGCTGCTGCTGGGACATCCTGGTTTGCATGAGAAGTAGAGACCAAGGCCAGTGCTGTGGCTTTTACCCACGATCAGGATGATAATGAATCCATCATTGTGCAGAAGAAGATTACTGCTGACTACAATGAGGACATCAAAATCGCCGCAATTGCTGCTCGCGATATTGTTGTAACTTGCAAGATGCAACACGGTGACGGGTCTAGAGGTGCCGACAAACTCGGAAAGCTTTTACAGAACAGCTTACGAGATCCCAACTGTCACAGTCGCGCTACTCAGTGGTCGGATAGACTTCTTCGCAGAGCAGAGGATATGTGGCAGACCCAAAAGGTCACCGTCACGGCATCTACCAGCGAATCTTTCTATCGAAACGGGCTTGACAAGGCGTTTTCGTTCGGTTACTTCAAGTCTGGAGTTCTGCATGTCGTTATTGGTCTTTTTTGGCGAGACTGACTGCACGTTGCCTGTCTGGGAGACCACGATCTCCGTTGTGGCATGTGAAACTTTGCTGCACCACTTGGCCCGGTCGGAACTGAGTTTATCCTTCGCACAAGCAGTACAGGCCGAGCATTTTGTACACGGTACAGAGTCTCTCAGCAAGCGTTACCAAATGGAGCTGGCATCACAGGACCATGCGAGCTTGAGTCTACTTGCTTTGCAGACAGAAGTAAAAGTGATGGAGCTTCTTTGTCTCAGCATTGATGTCAATTCCAAGTGGAAGGAGCACCACCTAGATAATATGTAATACAAGTTTGGCAGTCCGAGGCCGCTATATTATAGTAATAGTAAGGCAGAGGAGGGTGGAGAGTAGTATTACTTTACAATTATATAAAATGCAAAGGCTAGTATTTTGAAGCGTTCCAGGCTATTGTTTTGTTCATGTAGTTTGCGCACATTCTCGCCAATCGTTTGCAATGTCCCTTTGTACATTTCAACTACTTTTTCCGAGACTTGTTTGGGTCGGCATACAAGTCTTTTTTCTTCTCAATGCCCCCATCATTAACTCATAAGTCGGGGGCTGGCCAAAGTAGCCCATCTCGATATCTTGTCCGGCGATGGCCGTAGCTGTTCCGGTGCCTTGTGCAAGATCGATGCTGAACTCCTGAACCTTTTGTAAGTCTACAAGTCCTATGCATTGGAATAGCTGGATGATTATTTTGATCAGGCCTTGTGAAGTTGACAGTGTCATTTGAAGAAAGAATAGGTCCTGTCGATTTCCCATATCAAACCGACGCTGGTCACTGGAGGAATCTTGAGTAATGGTTCCGTTTGAAGAATCGAGGATATAGCCCATGGATTGACACCAAATTTCGAGACGACTGATTTCGCGAAAAACTCGTATGAGGAGCGCGCACGTCTGTGCATCAAACGACTGGAGCTCTTGAACCTTCTTCGAAGCCCAGGAAATGGTAATACCAAGGTCATTTATAACTGACATAGTTCCTGTAAAAACACCATAAAGAGCTGTGTCACGCTCCTCACGGGACAAGTGTAAGACGATTGGTTCGTGAGGTATTCCTACAGCATCTAAGTTGGTTAAATTAGAGATTCCACTTCAACGCCACGACACCACGAACGACAAAATGAGGAGTTGAAAGTGTATCCAATCAGAAGAAAAGACGGAAAGTCTCCGTTCATGACTGTGAAAGAGAAAACCGGCTATTCCTTTTATCATCCATTACCCAGCAGTCAATTGGAACCAAATTCTCGCCTAACTCCCATCTGGACAAAAATCAAGTTCCCAAATCAACCGACATGGATATTATTAATTTTGTCCAACTTGTGATTTCGCGTCAATGTCATTGTGAACGTCGGGCGTCAGCATAGTTACGAATACAAGGGTTGCTCCAGGGTAGGATAACAGAGTCAGCGATCAACAGCCACCACTAAATTCCTTTAATCACTCACACAACATAAATATAAATTAAACCAAACCAAATCCTTAGCTTCGTCATCTTATCAGCACATGCGATTTTTCCAAGACAGCCATACTGGAAGAGTTATGGATTCAGTGCTCTAGGTCCATAGCTAGAGGCCAGATTCGCGATTTCAAGAAAGCCGAGTGGTCACTAACAGTCTAGTGTCACGCCGCGCCAAGGACCATTTTCAGACCACCCCATTTGTTTGTTGTGAGAGGGAGGGGCGCGTCTTGTTCTCTTGATGGGGCTGACGGAATGGCGCGAGCGCATTCTTCGAGAGCGTATTGACATTGCTACGACGAAATAATGGGGGTGGAACGTCGATCATGCATAGAATGAATCTCGGACGGCAGTATTTGCTTTGCGGCAGATCTAGCTGTAAAGTCAACGGTTAGCTACTAAATCTATACCGCAGAGTTGCCTATCTGAACTTTTTGTCGCAACAATCGGGAATCTTGAACCGTCACTGTATTATTGCGCGTCTGCGGTCGAGGGTAAGCGGATAGCATCTGCCTGCATCTCAGCCAGGGAAGAGAGATGTATCCTGATCAATCTCAGGAAAGTGGATGTGTACGTACAGCAGTAAGTGCGAAGGGGTGGCTGCTGCTTGGTGATGGATACGGCAGGGTCGACAGGGCGGAGGGCTCGGCGCTAGGCAGACATGGCAGTGAGAGGAACATGAAAGGGCAATCGACGTGGGAAGAAGAGTATAAAGAACAATAAGACTGAAAGTCGGGTTGAAGATATGACTGATAACTGCATTTATAAGAATTAATCTCTCTGTTCATTACAGCACTGTCATATATGCACAAGTCGGCTTGTCACCCTTCATGGCTCAGCTATTAGCTGCCATTATGAACATTGCTCTCGCGCTCGTAGCCGTTCCACTGGTTTGGACTGTCGAGAAGTTTGGCTGGCGAAGTATCCCTCTGTGGTCTGCTGTTAGCCTGTTATCTTGGCAGGTTGCATGGTGATCTTTGTCAATATGATTCGTTTGCCTAATCGAACCCTCGCAACTCAGTGGACAGCAGTTGGGGCAATCTGTATTCATAACTTGGTTTTCGGTTATGGGTGGATTGGTATCTACTGGCTTTACGGTTGAGAGGTAGGTCAACAACTCAAGAAGGTATTTCTGTAGAATACCTGCTTATTACTCCTTTACATCGCGCCCCTCAAGCTTCGACGTGCAGGTGCTGCAGCGGGAGCCTCTGGCAAATGGCTCTTTTGTTTCATCACTGTATTTGCTACTGAAATTGCTCTTCAGAACGTGGGCTAGAAGACCTGGTCTTGTCCTGCTTCTCGGCTATCTTCTTTGTATATTTCATGTATCCTGAAGTATGCTTTGACGTACTGTACCCAGAGATCCCTTTTGACTAACCTCAAAAAGACTACAGGTAAAACTCTCAAGGAAATTGATGTACTCTTCGCTAAGGAGGATATTCAACACACCATCTTCGTAGAGCAGCTCGTCATGCAGAGCAGCGTAAGGGCTGAAAAGGGAGAAGTATTATCGATACACATCAAAACTTCTTAAACTATCATTCCATCATGTGTCTTTGAAGTTATGCATGTTGGCATTTAAATTGTCTGATAGTTACTTGAGGTCCTGGGTACAGTGTATTAAAGTAGCTATGTGTCAAATCGATTACGCTACGTTTGATTCTGATAGCGAAAACGTCCAATGTCAGGTGCAAGCTACCGTAGCACATCATTCGCCAACCTCACGATCTGCATCCCAATGAACCAGGAGCCGAATCATGGCCCAGTTCCAGCTGGAGTAACGTATCTGTCTACCCCATACATACATAGGAATCCACATGAAAAGTACAAAACCTGAAATCCCGGCCATGGCAGCAAATGCTTTAGCATAGCCAGATGCGTTGATCCAGGGATTCGTGTAGAAGGAAAAAAGAAAGCCAAATGCCGCTAGAATGTCGCAAAGACAACGTCAATATCATGTCGCGGGTATCATTGTTGTTCTGATATGGCTTACATTTGAATGCGTGCTGTGTGACAGCAAGTTCACCTGTCACTGGTCGGTAGCTATCTATAGTATATACCAAACTGATGTTGGTGGCTTGAACAATGGAAAAGTTTACTGTTGCATCTGTCAGCGGCTTTTGTTTCTTTGCTTCCTTAGCCGTTTCCCCCCAACTTACAAAGGCCCAAACCAATTGTAGGTAGAATCCAATGCCAGTTCCGCTCAATGCCGACTCCATAGAGGACAAGAGAAAGTGGTGTCGTGATGAGTGAGATTGCCATCGTAGGTAAGCGCATTTCCGGATGTCGAACACCATCATTGCGGCTCGTCAACCGGTCGGCTATCATATCGCTGAATCGACCACCGAAAAAGGCACCAAACCCAGCGCCTACAGGACAGGAAATGAAGCAGAGTCCAGCCTGCCACGGTTCGAATCCGTATGTAGCATCGAAAGCGACAGCAAAGTTAGAGGTGATGGCTACAAGGAATCCGATGGAAACGGCCATTACCAAAGTAGCCCAAAGGACTGGCGGAAGAGCCAGAAGAATAATGGGACGAAGACAAAGCTTCACGAATGGCTCTTGCGTGTGAATACCGCTGAAGAGAGACAAACTTTGCCAATACGAGCGCTCTGCTTTATTACCACAAGGTGAATGGCCTAGGGAAGCACTGCCATCGTGGGCATTCTTTGTAACAATGTCCTCGACCTTGTTGCTCTGGTTACTGATTTCTTTATGTTGGGGGACTTGAGTTGGCGAATCTATGGCCTTTGAGCGGTCATAGCCTGTCTCGGGACAGGTGAAAATGATCAAGAGAGTGCAAGAGCCAATAACAGCGACAGACACCCAGTATATGTAACGCCAGTCAAGGTCCTTAGTGATGAGTCCAGCGACGATAATACCACAGCCGACGCCGGCAGACAAGGCTGTAGTGTAAATCCTACCACGGGTCAAAACTACGTTACCAAGTATCTCAGTAGCGTTTGGACTTACCCCATGATAGCACCTCTCTCATGAGCGAAGAAAAGATCCGAAATTGTCAGTGGTGCCAGGCATTCCGCTGCTCCCGAAGCAGCACCCATCATGATCCGCGCCGCAAGCGCACTGCCGTACGTAGTGGCGCCGCCGGCCCAAGCTGAAAACGCTGTGTACAGCGTAAAAGATATAACGTAGATAGGACGGCGGCCAAATTTTGCCATGAGAGGCATCCACACCAAGTTGGACATGCCCTGAAGGAGCGCAGTGGTGGTGAAGAAGTAGGCAATCTTGGCGATGTTGTCATCGAGATCATCATCAGCTGGTCCGAAGAAGTCGGTAGTAGTGTCAAGGATGGCGACAGTAGGTCCGGCAGCCAAGAAGTTGCTGAAAAAGATAGCGAAAGATACCAGGACGGCGATGTACACGCGGTACGACTTAGACCTGCGATGTGGCGTCCGAGTTAGTGATTGACCTTTTGTCTATATTGTAGATGAAGTAAGTACTCACCAGTTCAAAGGGTCATTTGGGTCATCAGTTGGAGTTGGAATAAGAATGATTTGATTCGTTTCTGGATGACGAAGACGAAGCGCTCCAAACTTGTTGTGGTATTTCACAGATGT
Source organism: Fusarium graminearum PH-1 (assembly GCF_000240135.3). Taxonomy (NCBI): domain Eukaryota; kingdom Fungi; phylum Ascomycota; class Sordariomycetes; order Hypocreales; family Nectriaceae; genus Fusarium; species Fusarium graminearum. The sequence goes on along the minus strand of NC_026475.1, from coordinate 3,209,488 downwards.
ACCGGTAACGATGGCGGACTCGACACGTCCCGCCGGCTTTTTTTCTTCCTCACTGTTTGTCGACATAATGATCAGGGCCTGCCAAGGTAGATAGCCTTAATTGAAAGTTCAGAACAGTGCAAGATACTACAGCAAGCTGATCAGAATGGTGAAGCACTTGATAGTAGATGATGGATCAAAGAGGGAACACGTCGGACAGCTTGACTGTTTTTAGCGCCATGCAAACTTTGTGGATGATTACCAAAAGTAGTTTAGTTCAAGCCAGCTACCGCTCCCCCCTGGGAATTCACATATAGCAACTGTTTACGTTAATGCCGCAGGCAGTGAGTGCTCGCTAGTGGGCAACAGTCGGTACAGGTTGATCAACACAACTGGAGTTTTTGAATAGAACCAAGAGAGTTACTCATGTGGTAATATCTCAATCGAGTCAAACGGGTACGATTTGCTAAGGCTTTCCCTTGGATTGTTTACCTGGCGTTACCTTTCGTACTATAACCAACCACAACCGCTCTAATCTTCTCGGACCACACTCCAGGAAGAGTAATAGATCGACCTGTGCCTGAAACGTCAGCTATCAATGAACATTAAAATATGCTTTGAGAACTAATAGCTATGACAAAAACCAATGCTGACTCTCATCATTAAGGCATATTTAAAATAGGCAATTGGTTGTCTGGGATTGATACTTCCCCTTATTCATTTTCTACGCGTGTTAGCTCAGAGTCTGAACATCCAAACCAAACTTTCCAATCAGTGACTTGGACGTGTCGGTCGCTAACCACCGAACTCTCGTAACAAACCATATATGTCATAGGAAGCGCCATAAAGCAATGGTAGTCGAGAAGTCCTCCCCCCATTCTCTCAGCCCTGTTCTTCATCTCTAGTTTTGATGATGCTGCAATACCATTAACTTCATAGCAGGCAAACGCCTTGGGTTCACACTCACCTGTGCATATAGAAGGATGTGATATCGGAAGGCATGTGTGGCCGCTACCTAGTCAGCGTGGAGGATCTTTCAGTGACCAAATAAAGTGTCAAAATCGATTGAATCGATCTGTTTGAAGGATAGCAACTTTAATACCAGGTTAGAAATTTGGTTCGGAGTTATCGTCCCGTCCATGATGAGTGAACTCATGATCAATCTTTTGTCGAGGCATTTTTAGTCAGAGAGAAATCCTGTTCAACGAGTTACAAGGTCTACCAAAGACGGCGAGTATGTGCTTGACTTACCACGCCGCTCTTGGTGGAGAACTTGTCAAGATGGAGACCTGAAGAAAAAACGATACGAACTGCAAGGCCCATAGGTATGCTGAGTTTGAGGAGTCGTTAGATTGAAAGTCCAGAGACTAGAAATAACCAATCGCGTAAATAATGATACCAACGACTCCGAATCAGAAACAGACTTACCGGCACTATCATCTCCAGGCCGTGAGCTCTTTGTCCATTGAACAAACCGTTAGGCGACGGCTCGCACGAAGCGCACAATTCCATTATCCCGTGCAGTGAGCAAAGCCACGAATTGCTGAGTTGCTCAGTGTCTACAGAGTACGTGGTCTCAAGTCGCGTATGGGACGTTTTCGCGTAGTATATCCAGTACAATGAATGGACCTACTCAAAGAATTGAGCTGCACAAGTCAACAGCAACTCTTGCGCTGAGAATTGGTGCGCGTTTTCGCGTGATGAGGCACCGTCAGTCAAGGTAGATTTGACGCTTTGAACATTCCATGTATTTTATCCTTGTCCTTCTCTTTGCTTCTTGTCCCTGCACCTATTCTGAGCATTATGGACCTAACGGTACTGCTGAAGCTGGCGCCTGATTCTGCTCCCATGTAGACTGCACATATTAGGAACAGGTACGGGCGGCATGTAGTCAAGGGAACTTATGATAATCTCCATGGGCGTCGGCTAGAAGACTTCATGGTGTAGATTAAAGATCTCTGGCAATCATATCTCCTCTTTCTCAGCTTGAGTCTCTTCTACATCTTGAAGCAAAGATTCTCCTTGATCTATATGCTCATTTCACAGTCTGTAAGGGATGCATTTGCCGATATGTCAATCAGAGACATCGTAGGCGTTCAGATGTCTGTCTGAGCGTTGAACGCCGGCTTTTGGTTGTCGTTGATCAATGGTAGCATATTTGAAATCGCCAACTCCTCGTCTGGGAAGCTTTCACTGCAGAGCTCACGTAAGAGATGATTTTCCTCCTTGGAGATGAAGTAGAAGAGCTTCTGTCGCCGTTTCTCCATTTTCACTAAGCAGACCTCATCAATGCTGTGGTAGTAATCGGTCACAGCTGATGGGCATCCGACAACTGGATTTCTTTGTAACTTGAGAGCTTGGGGTCGACATGATGTGTCGTAATACCGCTCTTAGACTCGAGGACAACGAACAAAAGTAAAGAACGGGACCAATTTGAGCTCAACAGCCAAGAGAAGAGTTTGCCCGGGGGGTTGGTTGTACTCTCTACCCTAGGATTTAGATCGCCATGAGTTTGCCGGTGTGTCTAACCGGACCGTAATGGAATCTCGTGACTGATTAGGTGAGTAAGGTGCAATGAAGACACTGACAAGATGATCAGGGATTCTCCGTACATGAGCCTACCACTTGGATCAATTCACTTGGTAGTAATACTGACCACCAACATTACAGATTGTCGCTTTAGAAATAGCCAAAAGATGCGGGGAACACCGGGATGGCGAACTAACCCTACTCTGCTTAAAGTTTATTCTTGCCTCAAGTTGAAGACTTATGTCTGTTAACAATACGTTCAAGTCCCGATATGACAGTTCGTCATTTGATTCAACTTTCATTTCATTTATCTTCCACTACTGTCGATATGATAATGACCAACTAGGCCCCTTTGCCTTGACTGCAGCCAGTTCCTTAGTAAGGATCGTCACTCCATGGACCGTTCTCTTCCTTATAGAGCTGAGAACTCAAACTAGCTCAGTGGTGCTATCTGTTTTAAGAGCCCTTTCGCGAATAGTTGCAGCATCTTTACTGAACCAGCCAGCAACAATTACCAGTCCAACAATTGCCAGCTGCAAACAAAAGGTGACAAATCTGATGGCAAAGCTGCCCGTGGTGGGATGCAACATGGCGATTTGCGTAAATACGTAAATGAGGTCGTAGTTCATGCGGATTAGCTGAAGGACTGTGGCAGGCGCGGCAGCCATCATCAGCACTTCAGCGGAGCGGAAGGTTGTATCTTGTCGAGCATAGTAGATGTGCTTGCCAGCCGGATAAAGCCAGCTCAGAGTGCCGATCATCACAAGGAACATGATGATATTTCCAGCCTTGTCGGCAACTATGTTCTTGACTTGGCTCGGCATCGTTGTATCTCTCGTTCCACCGTATGCTGCTAGTATTGTGCCGATGTTGTACACTACGTTCATTGCGATGACCACAATACGGTTTCTCTGGCGTTTGTAAGGGAACAGGGGCAGGCTCAAACTATATTAATATAAATGTCAATCCAAGATGCTTCGGTGCATATATATTCACATACGCTTCGTAGATTAAGCCAACAATGGTGACTGATAAAGTAGCGGTGCTGGCAGCACACGCCACCATAGCATATATAGTCGGAGTATCAGGTTCTTTCCACCGGGAGAGGTAATAGATCTCCGAAGTGATCCGAAAGATAAAAAAGAACATAAAGGGTGGAAACCACGACTGGCCAACTTTCCGGTGTTTATACGCCACATATACCGCTGGGAATAATAGAGCAACGAAAACGATAATAGTTGTAGCAGCTAGACCGATGCATGCTGTCGTGGGAGGGCTAGGGGGTTGTGAATCTGAATTCGACATGGCTACCTTGTAAAGATACTATAGATGTAAAAAGCCTGGATGCGTAGTTATTAGATAGTCAAGAAAAAGAATACAGAATCAACCGAAATATTTATCCTCAGCCATAGCCCTATGTATCGACAATGGATCTCTCTGCCCAGCCCCCTGTTACAACAAAAAAGGTTATAGCCAGAAACAAGACCCAAAGTCAAGTAAAACGAGTCAGTGTCCGTGCCAACAAACAGTTCCTGCCTCGCTTCACAAGCGTTTCCTAATTTTAAACGCTTCCAGAGCGTGGGAGGCGTCAGCAATCGTTTTACTGTTCCAGGTCTTTACCCTATCATCTCCACTGACGTACTATGGATACGACGTACAAAGAAAGACAATGCGTAATCACGAGACGCGGCGTTCCTGATTGTCAACAAGGGTAAGGGAAAGACAACTGCAGATCTGTGTTTCTTTTGTGGCTTGTATCCGGGTGACTAAGCGCAGTACCGTCTACTACCGTACTTCCGGCCAGTGCTCGGCAGATCTCACGGCAGAGCTTCTCTACTCTGTCTCGTATAGTAGATCCTGTTCTATTTTCAGATGTGGATCGAACTTTAATCCGGGGCACTATCGGTCTTCGTCCCGTTTCACGAGTCCTCGATCAAAGTTGAATACAGCATCTCGCGCCCAACCTTGCGTGTCTGTACTGTTATCTACAATCCAACTACCTTCATCGGGTCGTAACACTTCATTTGTCGGGTCAATCATCCTGGATACAACAGTCTCGGGAAAACATATTGGGCAGTGCACGAGTGACATACATAATGCAAGGGTAAGCTCTCAGGTCTATCAACTACAGATTTGGGCATTATATACCACCCATGCAATCTTCGTAACCCCAATCTATTGCTGTGAGATATCTGTGACAGGGTCCATATAGAGTTATGCTTTAGATTATTTCTATTGCTTTCCAGCCAGCTGAAGACTGGACAAGAAATAAAGTTTGCTCCAAAATGGATCATACATTAGCTCTGTAGATCCAAATCAGCCCTTCTCGTGAGACACCCACTTTGCATCTCCTTATAGACCTCCGTTAACTCGCCCAACGTTCTCGTCTAATAATGAACAGTAATAACTACTGTCGCAGTCAAGTTTATCATTTCAATCGCATCCTGGCGGTTCCCGAGTATTGACCCAACAATGTTGAGCTGCTTCTAAACAATACATCTAGGCATGGCGCTTCCAATTGCGATACATTTACCCCCGAGCTTTTCAAGAACAACTAATGTTCCACCAGGTCTCAACAGCTTGGGGCCTTGAACGTATACTGCGTTGCTAGACTCTCATACCACTACCGCGTTGGCGCCGAGGTTGTTGGTGACCTTTTTGACCTCGGAGACCAATTCGTAGCCGGGCGTCACTACATCAATGAAGATCTTAGCTCTACTCTCATCCACAACATCTTCCTTACTTGCATAATCTATACCAACGACGCGGTGCCCAAACGGTCTTGCTGCTATCGACGTGACTAGATGTCCCAAGCCACCACCGGCACCCGACACAACAACCCAATCGCCCAGACTAGCTGTGAATTTGCGTAGCGCCGTGCAAGAGGTCAGTTCTGCGCACAGCATTGGTGCATATACCTCAGAGCTCACGGTGTCAAGAATAGGTGTCAGGTATCTAGATGGCACAGTAAGGTATTGCTGGAACGTCCATCGGTTGAACATGCCCGATACAGACTGTTTGGCACAGAGACCATCCTCTCCAGCGATCCAGTAGACTTACAAAGAATGCCAGTCAATCAGACAAAGGAATGAACAAGTTACATAATACAATTATCACCAACATCCCTGCGCCATTTCCATCCGACTCGATCTCCTATCGCGAAGCCGTGTATATCAGCTCCCTCTCCAACTTGAATAACCGATACCTTCATGACCGTCCATTTGAACTATACCAATAGAATTGAAGAAGTGTACCGGCTAGCTTAGTACAATACTTAGAGTTGAAAAGCGAAAAGTGCGTTCCCCAAGAGTTCTGCATGATAAAAAGATCCACATGGCAAACGCCAAAATGAGAACTGTTGTTGTTAGCTCGTATCCATGACCAGACGTCGAAACTTGTAGTTTCACCGACAGCTCACCTTCGTATGGGCTGGGAGTCTCAAAGTCTCCCAACTTGATGCTGAGCTCACTGGGTTTATTGTAGACAGCCGGTTAGGACGACGTAGCGTTGGTAACGATTGCCGTGGAGAGTTGTGATAATGACTACATATTGCAAGATGGACAAGAATACACTCTGAGGAATACTATGTTTTCTTTCTTATGACTTTCATGTAGCACAGTATCTACCAATGTATGATGTGGCACTGAATACAAAATGACTGTTTCACTTCCCGCCTGCTCTATCCCATAACGCTGGGGGATTCTGATCGAGTAGGGTGATAAAAGCGATACCCAGGCAACTATAAACCCGCTTCTTCTGCAAACTCTCAGTACTCATTGAAGCCGTGGTAATTCACCAGATGAGCAAAGCGCGTACATATGGTACGAAAGATCCAAATCAAACTTCACAGCTACACCTTGAAGATGAGGCCGGTGTCCATACAGAGACCCAGGGTCAGGATGAGGTCTTTGACTGACACGTGCATCGGATTCAAGTGAATTGGACCATCCGAATCTTCAATCCTTGTCCAAAAGAGATCATACTTAGCGGTGTCATAGTTCTTTCTTCCCGACCCTCACTCTATGCTTGGATAGTCATTGACAAGTCTACCGCAAAAGCCCAATTGATTGACTGCTCGTTCAAGCTCCTGCGCTTCTTTTCCAGGTTCATACATCGAGAGACCTGCAGGGCTATCGAACCTCTCTGGCCTTTTCGCGATCTGGTATGCCAGTCACGCTTTGACTTCCTTGGCTGAGAGCTTTAATGAACACGCAGAGCTTAGAAAATATCGGGCTCGGACTTTTAGTCTTGAATGTCGATCTCTACAACTACTCCAAAGCGCGGACCAATAGTGACAAGTAACCTCCTGCAGTCATCGGTAAGTGTTCAATTCATCTCTAATATGTAGAAACAGGATGTGGTATTGATTATCGTTAAGCATTCAACATCACTAAGAGAAAGGCATAGTTCCAATATGTATATGTATTAATCAGATGGTAAATTAGATTTCTACAAATGTAGAGAACATGATGCTCCCCTCAACTGATAATGAGAATAATGTAGTAAGAATCAAAGTATGTCCGTCAACTCATGAAACTGTTGGGCTAACTCTTAGACGGAGTATTGACAGGCAACGGCCTTGTCATCCTTCTTGGCGCGAATAGTAACAGCCTGGCAGTCCTTGTTGCCACCGGGGTTATTGACACCAGCACTGACCCAGAGGGAGTAAGAACCGTCGTAAGGGCAAGCGATGAGACCCTTGCCATCGAAAGTGAGGTCGCCGTTGGCAGCAACCTTCCAGCCCTTTGTCTCGCCGTTCTTGGGGATAACGAGGCCCTTGTCGGCAATGGTGGCGTAGCCGAGCTTGCCCTGGCCCATACCGGAGCGGTCGACGTAAGCAACCTGAGAGTTCTGGAAGGTGTAAAGGTTAAGCTCGCCGTCCTTGTTGAGGCTGAATGTGACTTGGTTCTCCTTGAGGCCCCTGTCGCAGGCGGCGCCTTGGTTCTTGAGCTTGAGAGCGAAGCCGCTCTTGGAGGCCTGGAGAGCGGAGCCGTTGATGTTCTTGTTGCTGCTGACAGCGGCAGCGTTGTAGGTAGTGGCAGAAGCCATGCCAGCGGCGACAACGGTAGTGAGGAAGGTAGTGAAGTGCATCTTGATGGTTTGTTGGAGAGATGGGAAGTGAAAGGTAGAAGTTGAGTTGAGTTGAGGTTGGTTGTTAAAGTGTGTGGAAGTTGTGTTGATGGATAATGAACTCTAGAAGTCTGATGGGTGCAGGTCTTTTATATCTTTACATGTATATCGATCGTCATTTACCGAAAGACTATCCGGCACATCACTGCTGAGTACGAGATATGCCGATGGGTCTGCCTGAACCTTCAGTACTTAGCTCGCGCATTGACGGACTAACCCCAGTGCACTGTTTAGCCTCGAAGTTATTTTTAGAACGCATACCAATGACACCTTAGTCACATCTCTGAGATACAGGGTAACTATGTTCCGTTGTAAGATTATCTATTCATTTGTGTAAATATTACTTTCAATCCTAGCAATCTGATATCATTTATCCCAGTACTATCATTATTGCTCTTTTGAATTTACTATTTGACAATGAAAGCTCAGCTAAATCATTATTTATTCCAGTAAATCTAAACACATTTCAATTGATTGATCTTCGCCAATTAGCCGTGACGTTCCTTTCATGATCTACCACCGCTCGGATCAGATTTGTTGTATCGTATAGATGCTGGCACGCTCAGACCCCTTCCACGTGTTTTCAGATATTTCCGGAAGCCTTGCACGGAATTACCGATGCAGCCCTGAAGAGATCTACATCAAGAGTCTTGGCTTGCAGCCTTGCTCAACGTAAGGTTGTAGCTTGAGCGGGGACATGTTTCGTTTCTCTCTCAGTAATACTGCCAATACGAAGAGGTTACGTAACACATCAAGACAGAAATCTGCACATTGATTAATTGAAAGACCTGTTAGATGGATCACGGCATTGTTTGACCGCATATTTATTATGCACGGCGGTGAATACCGCCATCAATACTCTAGGAAGGGTCACCGCCTTTTCTGGACACTCAGACAGATACTCAGGCGGACCACGTCACCGACACTGGGGGACCCGTACTTGTCTCAATGCCGGAGTCGCAGGTCCACCGTATTCGTCAATTTTGCGACTCTGTAAAAGATCTCAAGAACGATGTCGCTGGTCATATTGTACATTGCATCACCGTAAAATTTATCGCCAGGTCAAACGTAGCGCAGATAGGCTCTTTGGACTACGAGTACGCCATTTCTGAGGTACAGAAGAGTCTCAATAAGCATTGTCATAATATGACTCTGTAAAAAGGGATAGAGGTTTAATTCTCAAAGGACATGGAAGAGGGATTTGGTCATGCCTGCAGGGCTGCCAAAGTAATCCAATGTTCTATGAACACATAAGGATATGGCGGACCTCAACATCTTCAAAGGGTACATTTCAAAGGGTTAGTGACCATAACAGTAATAGCCCAGAAATACAACATCAGTCTGTAAATATATAATTTGCTAACTACATGACAGAAGTAAAGAGGATCTATACTGATCCGTGACTGGGAAATACTAAAGACAGCAAGTGTCAGAATAAAGGAAAAGCACTGATAGAACCAATTTTACCCACCAGATTATGTGCGTCCTCTCATCGGAAGCTTCGGGTCCTGTGTTTGATAGTTTACACCATGGCACTCTTGATATAACTACAAGAGGAGACATACCAAGGGATCAAGCTTAGATTGAACACGACACATAGTGCAGATCGGGACTAGTGAAAATAGCGACGTGTTATGGCAGATGAATGACATTGTCTTTCCTATACTGCCACACAGGATAATAATGAAGCTGAAGACGTTACTTAACCATTTCTACAAGACTAACCAATTTCTCAACATTGCATTAGTGGCAACGAACATATCTTTCACCTTGACAACTCACACTAAAGCCCATAGAGCTATGGCTTCCTTTTGATAGAGAAACAAGAAGCGAAATTGACCTTATATAGTTTATGTCAAGCGTATTCACTGTGTACAATGACGGTCATCTTAAGACCTATCGATTACTGAGAAGAAGCTAATTCCCATGGTTCCTCCCCACATAAGAGACAACCAAGGCCATCATCATCCAATCATACATCATTTATGTCAAACTCCTGTATGAGCATCCTGAGAACCAAGTACGACGAGACTAACCACAAGTCCTCATAAACCCCCAAGACGTTGTGACCTTTGTAGATATCAAGAAAGGCATAGATGCATTCACAAAACCATATAATGCTCTAGACCTTCCGTCGATTACATCGCTAGGAGGTAACTAGTTAAACATGATAGAGCAACTACATATATTACAGTTCTCTGAGAATCCTGGTGAGTCGCGCTGCTTGGTGGAAACTCGCTCTGTGGAACCCGACTACCTTTGGAGATGTCCTCAGTAGCTAGGCAGGCGATCTCTGCGGCGCCGCTTTCACTTTCTCCTGGAAGCCGCGCTGTGATAAGTATAGGAACTGGTTGTCGGACAAGCAAGTCGTACGAGTCGAGGAAATCTTCCTCTGCAACAGGAAGAAATTCCCCCAAGTACCATATATAATGGGTCTGATAGTTGCTCGGGACATCTACTCCGGGTAGGCTACTCAACGTGCAGTCTTGCTGCGAGAGATTGAATGGCTTGCCTAACGTGGGTTGTTAACACGTCTGAGCTCTTGATGATACGTCTTGGGCATTTAACAAGGAAAATACATACTTGTCCATCGCCTCATCACTCGACCGCACGCTTCCTCGATATCGACACGAGGGCATTTACCGCCACGTGGCCTTGGCGCGCCTCGTAACGCTTTCTGGCATTCGTCACTCAATATTCCATTGCAGCTCGCGTCATTGTCGTCGCTTTCTCCTGAATCTGAAGTCGCGTTCAGGGCATCCATCTCGTAGTAGCAAAGCTCCATTTCCTTGCCGCTTGGTGTTTCGGGAAATGATTCTGGCACACTAAGAAACAGGGTTCGGTCGCCCTGGGAGGAGACATCCTTGACGGTGCTGGTGTTTCTGGCTTGGTGAAATTGGAATGTCATCGACAACTGCCAATCGTCTTGCTCTAGAAGGGAGAAGGTTGTTGTACCAGTAGCATTGAATTCGGCGTTATCGTCATTGAGATCTTCAATAATTCGCGGGCATTGGGTGTCTGAGCTGCTGCTGTTGTTCTGGGATAGAACAGGGAATCCAAAATAGACTGAAGATGCTGCAAGGAGGTGGCTGGTGAACTTCATGATCGCAGGATGTTTAATGGCATGTGACCAAGTAAAGCCAGTTAAAGATTTGTGTTTATATATGAATGAGCTGGTATCGTGTCTTTTTATGCCGTGCGGTGTAAACGAAGGATTTCCCTGTGTCGCCACAAACTGAAGCTGAGTCAGATGTGACGTATGTATCGCAGGTTTATTGCGCTTTTCGACTTGTGCTTGCCTACTTGAAATGCGAATAAACAGTCGGATCCAGCGCTGGTCTCTAGATCCTTATGCTTATGACATCAGAGCCAAGGCTTGGCTGTATTTGCCAATATGTAACGAGTCTTGGCTACCAATTGGACCAATGACTGCCTAATGAGGGAGGCTCTAGTGACTGACCATCACGGTTCTCATGGGTTTAGAAACAACTCACATTGAGACTATGGCTCTATAGTTCTCCGCCCAGTCTGTCAAATCTTGGGCTAGGAACCTCAATTCAGAACACCGTGTTTTCTTTGTTCTCAGATATCCATCGAAAGGGATGGACCGTTTCATTTGCCTGTATTGCCCAATAAAATAATCACACAATGATGGATTCCAGTAGAAAACAGAAGGCAGTTCCTCAGAGCATTGGAACTTCAGCAATTATCTATGTCGACTTTAGTTTGCCTCGACGTGTCCATTACTTGTCTATATGTCGCTAATAGAAAGAAAGAATTAAGTACTGCTTGATTACTAACTCAAGATATGAAACTATGACTTAGTGCTAAAAATAGATAGCTATCAGGTAGAAAGACATATTTTTAGTAAAGATGGAAACGTAGATAGCTAGTCAAGAAGGCGCGGACATAGGGCTGAACAGTTGACAAGGGAACAGGAGTCCTGGGTCTGGATAATGTCTCTCCGTATCCTTTGCACAAATCAATTACCAATTAGCAATTGTCAAGTAGTCCCATAGCCCATGAACGACTTTACTTGTCTCCGGATGTTGCACAGGTGTTTCATACAAGGCCACAAGTACCAGCCGACCAGTTGTAATAAGAGCAGCGCCATCAGCTTGCTGTATTTCAGCAGTAAGCCAGCAAATCGGATGGAATCAGATCTCATGATGGAGAATGACAAATTGAGGTTCGTACCTTTTTGAGATTGAGGCAATTGGGATTAGCTTGCAGAGTGTAGTATTTCTGTCCATTTATTCTCAAGCCGCATGCTTGCACTTTCTCGAGATTTGCGAATGCATATTCTATTCCATGTTGCTCCTGAGAAGGTCAACTGTAGTATGCATTGAGTATGGCAGGCAATACATGTATCATCAATGAGGATAAGTTATTTCACCAGCCGATTTGGCCACCTCGTTTAACGAAGATGCAGTGGAGGTTTTTGGCACAGTAAATCTTCCTACGGCTCTTAGATAATCGTTGATAAATTTTTCGTCGTCGTATTTGTTGACTACTAATGGGCTTTGACCGATTACTCAGACGCGGCCTTAGTAGGGAGGCACAGGTGTGAGGCAAAGATAATTGTGTTAGACCGAAGGAAGTTTGCCCTCTTATCAATTGCGTCTATGATGCCCTCTTTAGTATATGGAAAACATTAATCCCCGATATTATGAGGATCCAGGCTGCTTGTTGGTATTATGAGTCTGATATCCTCGCACTGACTGAGGTTGTAGGCGATATCGGCGCCGGAGTCTTGATAGCCACCCGGCTTCTTTGGCTTATGAACGCCATTGATAGTGGGATGATAGATTACCTGTTATCGAACGGCGACATATGAAGATGACGTGGATGATGAAAAACGAACGGTGGCATAGCGCGACCGAGCCGAATGGCTATAGCAAACCCGAGAAACGAGGTGACTCAGAACGATCTGTCAGCAGGATATAGGGTAGTCAGTATTATATCTGTATACAGTCAAGATCAGGGCAAGGTTATAGCCGAGTATGACATTTGAGGCGCCCGAATCCCACTTGGTTTTGACATAGTGAGGACTTTGATAGCTGCTTGGAAGAAAGCTCTATGTGTATGCTGCTGTTGGGATAGATCTTTGGAATTCGTTTCAGCAATGGCTGCCGCGAGGACCGGCTCGCCTCTTGTGAGAGGTAGAAAGTCATTTTGGACAAATGTTGGCTTATGAGGGAATGGCGATTGAGACCACCGATTTGTGAAGAAAACCTCAATCAGAGCCTCGGAGTCGGGCGCAATTGGATGATCAGAAAATTCGGTTGTTGGCATTGGGGATATTTGACTGTCTGAACCGCCTGCCCAACGATCATGGTAGGTGATATTTTGGCTGTCGACGTCTCGGGGCTGGGTATTACTGTGTTCTTGATAAAATTGATGTGAAGGGCCAGACGATACATTAGCTGTTACCGTTTAGAGCGTTCAATCACTGCAAATTGATTGCACGATGTCCTCGACGCTACAGTTGTACTAGCTATAGTCAATCTGGCAGTTACCCCCGACGATCCGAAGCGGTCAAGGGATAAGGGTGACGGAACTCGGCGTCGGAACCCTGATAGATGCAATTATAAAAAGTATTGGAAATGCAACTGGCCATTTTTGACAGCTGATTTTCGGATTTAGCTCTGCCGACCTCTAGTCCTGTAGTGTGGAATAAAGTCATTCGAACCCCTTGCAAACTCAATTTCCGGTAGCCGTGTCTCTGGGCAACGAGCACAGTCTCTCCCAGTTGAGCTGATCACTTACTGAAAACAGCACACTTGCTAGCTTCACTGTACTGAGCTGATACCCTACAGCATGGCGATCTTGGCTGCATTGGTAATTCTCAGAGATCCGGCAGAACCTAGCGTGGCCAATGGTTGGTACGATATTGTTTACTGAAGTCTTGAACTTCGCATTCGGATTGCTGGAAAGCGGAGGCTTTAAAACAGGAAGCTCAATAGAATGATGATCTTTCCCATTTTGAAAGTTACTAGTATAGGTTTTAACTAGATTGACTTTGACAGTCCCGATTTTAAACCAATTAGAATTGATACTTAGACAATCATACAATAGTGGGAAAAAGATAACCTGTGTGAGACAAATAGTGTGCTTGCAGTGTGTCTCAGATGACGTGGTTGTATTGTCACTCATGCCAGGTTTTTGTCTTGGTTGAGCTCTGCACAGATGTTGAAGCTCAACTAACGGTAGTTTAAGCTTTACTGTTACGTCACTGCTGTAAATAAAAATCACAGTTATACTCGCTAGTGTTGTGTAATCTTGCTCTGGTCACGCTGCCTATTAGAGCTTTCTTTTTGTTTTCGAGTCAGTTTTTAAGTTATACGTTTAAATCAATACATTGAACATTTTCACGTGATTTAAAAAACAGTTACTAATCTTTTAACGTAATTAGATAGGGGATAATATCTATATGATGATATTATATGTATTCACTTCTTCATAACAGGGAAGACTTTCAGTCAGGAGCGGGAAACGGGGATTTGAAAGCGTTGATCCTTACCCATCCTTCAGAAGGCGCTAGTGGTGTCTCTGAATAATATCAGCCTAAGGGTCTTAGTCTCGATTAGACAGCGGTGATATCTAGACAGCTATTCCGTCCTGGGAAAAGAAGAAACAAAAAGTGGCTTTATTGCCTATCTTGTCTCAGTTGACTGCCGATCTTACACGTCATAGGAGAGTGGCTGGAATAAGGATTATCGCAATAGGTAAAGGAAGCGGTAACTGGAGGACGCTAGTCACAGTTGAAATATATAAATATAGGGATAAGTCGCTAGATTTCTATCAGGCTATTTCACACTCCATCCCATTTCTGCATCTTACCCGCAACACTGTCACGAAACTTCAAGTTTTCCTAAAGAGACATTATCTTAAATTTACCCTACGCCGCCACTTAAACGACCACCAAGACTCTCAAATCAACCCTCAATCTCAACAATTGTCTCACTTATTCCGTCATCATGAAGGCTACGTTTTTCATCTCTATTATCGCCGCCACTGTTACTCTAGTCAATGCAGACCCCGTTGGTATCTCATTGCCCGAACCTGAATGCCCAGCCGGCCCCACATCTTGCGCAGATATCATAGGGATGAGTAATGAATGTTACAATCTCAATGGCGGAGATGTTGAGTGCTCTGAAAAGGCCATCTGCGAATGTCCAGAAGGCTGTCACTTAGTCGAAGCTCCGGACCCAGTGACATACCCTGGTGGAGCCTGTGTGGTCATCGAGTAGACTTGCACCTGATGCAAATTGCAGCAAGGTGCATATGAGATGCAAGGATTTTAGTGCATTACCAGGAGGAATATAAATCTAGCAAACAGAGATATACGTTACCCTGTATTAAATTCACATGCCAATCTTCCATTTTTATAAAACTGAAAATTGAGGGATGAAATGTCAGGACGGTACATGCCGTAGATCATTGAATATAAAATCTTGGGCGCTACAGTTTTTAAGAGGTTTAGTCAATGTACTGTTGACCTTGGATGATCCCCAGCAGTCAAAGTACAAAGTGCCAGCAAGGCTTTACGGCCGACCCCACTTACAAAAGCAGCACGGTCATATTCCAGGGTCCCTTTTTTCCTAGGTAGGCGCTGATCATTTACTAATGTCAAAGAGGGCGTAGAGATCTTCGGGCTCTGATTAATGCAAAACCCATAACGGGCCCCGTTACCGACAAGAATACTTAAGTAGGGTTAGAAGCCGGCCAGGGCTTTATTAAAAAAGACTCTAAAATAAAAATATCTTTTAATATATCTTTAAATGATAGTAAATTTCCCCCTTCCCCAACTCCGCAACTTAGGGTCCAGCAAGCCATGTGAGAGACCTCCAAGACCAACGAGACCATGACTGTAGCAGAGCAGTTGAGGCATGCGACAGACGCAAGGCCCGCATGATGTACAGCTGAGAAGCAAAGCCTGTGGATGAAGTAACCTAGCACGGCGTGGGAGAGGAAGCTGAGCGCACGCCAGCGAAGGCCATGGCGTTCGCATGACTTCGCGGTGCCGCAGACGACACCATATACCCTCCGACACGATACCTCCACAGCTAATCATAATCGCGGTTATTCACCTCTGCTTTGCCCAGCACCCATAGCAGCTTGATCAGCCATCATTGCCCTTGCAGAAATACTCAGGGGCTATCTTTCTGCTATTCTTAGGATCAGGAACATGGTGAAAGGGGCAGTAGAGATACAAGCAGCACGGTACTCACTTTGTTCCTACAGATGCTGCATTAAAGCAATCAAAATTCGCGCGGCGATAACATATTCCAACTCGATATCAGCCGCTCAGTATCTCAGCAAAGGTTTATCATTCTTGTAACAGCCACCACACTGCCTCGATTAGCTCTTGCTGTGCTGCGGCGTCTCACAGTGGCACTATCGCCTCCGCGCCATATTATACTGTTCTGAGAAATAATTACTTCGGGCTTCGGGTCGCATGACTCACTCCGCCGCAGTAGATTCTATGGATGCATCCAATATCTACGCAATTCCACAGCCCCAAGGCCCTGGGAACTATTTTTATCCTTGGGCACTGCTCCTTCGGCAGTCCCGAAAGTAAACCACCCTCCCCCTTGGGACTCACAAGGCTTACTTACTGATGTCGATATCAGGCCACGGCCTAGGGCAGCCTTCCCTTAACCCCCTTGGAGTACAATTCTTCTCCAGCCTGGAAGGACTGGAGGTGGTGACATCAGGCGATCGTCTGTTTCTATAGGAAGCCAGCGGGCTGTGTATCCTGATAAGATCCATCGGCATGGTGGCCCATATGACCATCACGTCATCCTTTATGACACTGCTCATCCTCCCCGGCTGAACTGTTGCTGTCCGTCAAGGAACTGACACGAAATCCTACTCGGTTTTCAAGAAACTGCTGACACCATAAACAGCTGACCCGCGCACACGCCCCTTTCCCCAATTACACCACTGGGCATAGTACGGCCAAACCAGGGGTCGCCGCGGAGCACGAGTATGCTCCATTTAATCGTTCGCTCGGGTTTTGCCTTGAAGAGCGAATCCCTGGTGTCCAAGGTGCCTTTTGAATACATCCAGGTCTGACTTCCAGGCAGCGAGCGTTCCTGCTAACTCATTTCTCTAGGGCTGTGTCTGTCTTAAATTTCCAGCCGATACTGTCAGTCATCCCTCACTGCCCCTGATTCCCTCCCCAACATTCTCCCTCCATAACACTTATTTAGAAGAGCAAAGGTCATAACTCAAATCCGTTCATCCTCTGCACCAACTTCTAGCTGCAAATCTTTCTATCGACATGCCTTTTCCATTCAGCCTGCTTTGCAACCTCCTCAAGGGACTTAAAAGCAATGCTTCGAGCATTAACCGGATTCAGGAACGCGACACGCATACTGTTATTACTTGGTTCAACAAACACAACGCAATTATTCCTCGACGAGATCTAGAAGCTATTACATTCTTGTCATGTCTCTTTCCCGAACCCGCGCAAACTACACTAAGACGCCCAAGGACCCAAACCTGGATGGGTCCGATCTGCAAGTCATATTGATCCGACATGCCTCAAATGGTATAACAGGTGGAAACAGGAAGTAGAAATGCATGTTTTAGTGCTAATTATGAAATACCTTGAAAGAGACCTCTTTGCACTGGCTGGAGACTTCTGCAACGTAAAAATACTAACTTGTTTAGTGATCATACAGCTGACTATAGTTTGTATTGAATGGAGCTAATTTGAATGAGAACTGTACTTCTTAGCTATGGGAGACTCGTCAAGGGCAAATTTGATAAATTTGACAGTATTTCCCCTGTGTCCAATTGCAAGTGTCCCATTCCTCAAGTCAAAAGTTTGATGTCTGGAATTTGTTACCTGATACGCTGCAGGAAGCCATAGCAGACGATCAAATCCTTGCATAACCCATTCTTTGCCAACATAAAAGCATCTGGGAAGATCTGATTTCAACTCTCCTCCGCTGTTGTTATTTACAGTTGGTAATGGAAGACGTCCTTTCGGAGTTTCGAGATACTTCAAATTGTAAGAGAATGAAATGGGATACCAAGGTCCAGCGTAGTCAATACTGCATTGGCCTAGCTTCATTCCAGTCGATGTGTCCCACACGTGAATTGTGCTGAGGCTTTGCCATTCGGATGTCATGACTGCAAGTTTGCCTGTACTGGATAAAACGAGACTTTCTATGCTCCCGACGGAACCAGATATTTGGAACTCGAGCGTTTTTTTCCAGGTCTGTAGGTCGCGTAATTGAACAATCCCGTGACGTAAAAAAAGCGCAACAACATTTCCTGCAGGTTGGAACTGCAATCCATTCCAATAAATATCCAATGCCTTGCGAATGATCCTTGTCGTTGGCACATGATACAGCTCTATGGTTTTAGAATGAGCAAACTCCGATTCACTTGAGATGATACTAACATATTCGCTGTTGGGAGAAAATTTGGCAACCTCATCGAACTCGTGGTACGAAATCCCTTTCCTTTCCCCTTGTTCAATATTCCACAGCTCCATAACAGGAGAGGAGGGGCGAGATAGGAATGCCATCTGGCCATTTGGCGATAGCAAGAACTTAGACGTTCCTTCAACTGTTAACTCCGTTACTAGGCATAAGGGGCTAGCGTTGTTGTAATCGAACACAGCAATTTCGCCAAGGCGAGATAAAGATGCTATCCGGCTGTAGTCGGTAATGACTACGACATCAGCCATATCATCGAACGTCCATTTGACATTCATAGATTTGTCCAACAATTGGAACTTGCCACTGGGCTGCGAATATCCTCCAGCCAACTCCACCAGCACAAACTTCCGATCAGGTGAGAATTTTGCCTGCTTGATAGGATTTGGCATATGTCGGATAGACCCATCAACAGGATGCCATAGGCCAAATCCCGTAGAAGATTTGGCCAATGCTAATGAGCCCTCGGATACGAATTGCACTGAACTAGGAATAAGGTTATCTTCAGGCTTCGCATGGAGTCCATTAGAAATGATGATTGATGTATCCCAAATCTGAACCGTGGAGTGTTCCGAGTCTCCTATTGCAAGATATTGACTGTCATGAGACCATGAAACGCTAGAAATAAGACATTGGGTAGCAAAGGTTCCAAGGATTTGGCCGGTGCTTGTGTCGCGTATCTCGACCACCACAGTTGAAAAAGATTGTGGTGATGCTGATGACAGTTGACACAAGGCTCGTTGTAGCTCATAGTGCGCCATGTCTCAAACCTCAGCTAACAGGCCTAGAACAAATGCCTCATTTCCGTGACCAGGTGACAACTTGCCAAAAACCCCCCATCCTTACTCGCTTCGCCCTGATTAAGGGATGACAATACATTCCCCTGACCCAGCCAGGTCTCTAGGAGTCATGGCATCGTCGACCTGGAGGCGATCAGAAGCTTGCAGACAACTCTGCACGATACTCACTCTATCTTAGAGGTTCTCAATTGTCATATTGATCTTGTCCATGTCGACTCTACTTCAGTAAAACAAATTACACTGAATTCTCAGCTGTCGTAAGAGCTTCAGCTACCCTTTTTTTTAACCCGTGATCTCATGGTTCAAGGAGTAGTAGCAACAGTACTCGGTCAGGGCCGTGGAACCGCCGGAGCCAGGAACAGAGATGCAGTTAGTCTTATCCTTTGAGCAATGGGCTATCGTAATCAGCCTATTGAGACCACGACGGATGCCACGGCTATATTAGTTAGCCCAACCCCTCATATTGAGATTATCTCGGTGTAAAGATTAGGCAGGGTACTGTGCAAGTTAAAAGGAATCAACATTTAACGTTATGCTGCATGCCCAACCTAGCAGTAGGGCCATGTCAATCCCTGCATGCTTCCGTGGAATTGAATCCTTCCTAATTCATGCTTACAAATGGATGCTTACAAATGGATGTTTCCAATATCGAGCTTATATTATTACGCTTCAACGAGTATAATAAGAGTGAGAGAATCACTTCAATAGCTTTCAGCTCTAAATGTCGTCTGTAAAGCCTTTATTGTTAATTTCTATACTTTTGAATCAAATTAGACCAGTAAGTTAAACGGCAGCTCATCAACATGTCAAACTTTCAATCGCCCCGAACTATTGTTGTTACCGGTGCCACCGGCAACCAAGGCAAAGGCGCTATCCACGCTTTATTAGGTGCTGACGAGGGTTGGTATGTACGCGCCTTGACGCGAGATGTGAGCTCGCCCTGGGCCAAAGCACTCCTGGACGAATGCTCCGACGACGTGAAAGCAGAACGCCTCAGTCTTGTTCAGGGCAGTATATATGACCTTGACAGCATCCGGTCGACTTTTGTTGGGGCTTATGGTGTCTTCGCCGCCACATCAGAGATCTACCCTGGTAAGGTATTGATCGAAGAGGCGGAGATGGCCCACGAGATCCGGGCAGGGCGCAATATTGTCCTTGCTGCTAAAGAAGCCGGCGTCAAACATTTTGTCTTCAGCAGCCTGCCTAATATGGACAAAGTGACAGAGGGGAAATTTCCCGGGATTCATCATATGAACAATAAGCATGCCATTGAAGAGTTTGCGAAAGAGCACTTGAGTGGTGTGACTTGCCTTATTCCAGGTTTGTTCGTCCAGGAACCTCATCGCAGGACTTTGACTCACCGCACGTTTTCAATACACAGGATTCTTTTACACCAATTTGAGATGGCCTCATTACTCTCAACTTCGGTGTTAGTAATGTCTAAAAATTTTATCTTAACAATTATGATTCACTGGCTAATATTCATGATACTCTAGCGGATGGTGTGGTTGAGTTCCGGACTGCTATTCCTAGCGAGCAAGTGGCGCAGTGGACCGACCCAAGCTACGACATGGGCACTTTTGCCGCGAGTAAGTCAACGTACACATAGGGAACGAAGTCGCTGATTTGTATATATAGAGGTTTTCGAACTCGGCCCCGAGAAGACCGCCGGCAAAACGCATCTCGTCTTAAGCGAGCCCATCACTCCCACGGACATGGCCCGGATATTTACAGAAGTCACTGGCCAGCCTGCAGTACACAAGCCCATCAGCCCAGAGAAATTTGGCGAAATGACAGCCCCGTTTATTGGCCCTGCTTTCAGGTTAGATGCACAGAAGATGATGGAATGGGCGTCTGTGATTCCAGCCGGCAAGGTCTGCTATGGGGCTATGGAGTATAAGAAGATGGAGGACTCTCCTAGGGAGTTGGGGCTAAAAGCTAGTACTTTCGAGGAGTGGCTAAGACGCAGCGGATGGAAGGGGCCTAAATAGGGCTATGGGGATGTACCATATTGCCAGCAAGAGCATACATCCATGTCTGTTGAACCTTTGACTGGCAGGAAACAGTTTATTAGGCAGGCAATAATATTACAAGTGGAATCGATTTGCACACTGGGGACATAAGTAAAGTGGATATAGAACGACCATTTGTGAATATAATTTCTCTTCGCTCTTCTTGGTCAGCCCATGTCCCCATGCTGATTATTCTCACTCAGAGGCTGAGATAAACCCAGTCAAGGGCGCGGCTATTAGCTTTTAAGAACTCTTCACTATCATCACCAGCGGCTATTATTGATATCTTCTGAGTATTTGCCGGGCAAAGGTCTACCTGCAGGCCCTGTCATTCGAAAGTTCCAAAGACATCAGAATCGAAGGAACAGAATCCGTAGGAGCCTCATTCTGCAGGCATAGAACAAGAGTTAAAGAGGAGTTGATGAACGAGTCGTTCACGGCTGTCAGAGTTACTACAATGCAACAACAACGTGTGGTGGGCTGTCTGAGTGTGGCGATATGGCATCTAGTCTCGCATTTGCTGCAGCTCCGGCGGCACTGCGTCAGTCTTGATAATTGGTCCCTTTGCTAGCAACACTATGGCAGCTACTCTATTACTCGACCCAAAACAAGTGACTAGCCTCAAGGATCTAGGCTCGACTGACAAGTGCATGGTGAATTACTTACTACCAGGCCAATCATATGCGTGACCGGGAGTGCAATAGGGTTTGCCACAAGGACATCAAAATGAATATATGTATAGACCTACTGAGTAGAGTCTGATATAATAAAAGGATTACTCCTTTATTTTAAGTTATTAAGATCTATAAGCAGGAGCCCTAATTGTCTTAATATACTTAGAATATTTAATAAAGGATCTATTTGGATTAAGAACTTAATATATTAAATTAAGGTTTTCCTAATAACTAACTTTCCTAATAAGAATATAAATACTATTACTAATAGAAGAAGCTTCTTTCAGTCTATATATATAGTAGCACGCATCTTACTATATATTATAGTATTAAAGTAATTTAAAAAGCAGATAGTATTTTATATATATTTTGCATTTAGTATATATATTTTATATATTTTTATTATAGGAGTATATATAGTAAAGAGCTTACTTCTTTTTATATATAGCTTAATATAGTAATAACTATTAAGTTTAGTTAGTAAATATTTATAAGTGCTTATTTTATACTTATTATAATTATAGCTTATAAAAAGTAATATTAATAGCTATTAGTATTAATTAATATAGTTATATAAGTATTTAATATTTAATATATTTTATAATATAAGTTAGTTTATAGTACTAATAGGAAATTAGCTTATAAGAGTACTTTTATAAAATTTATAGTAAATATAAAAGGTATAGCTAAATATAGCTATAAATAAGAGACTTAATATAATTATATTAATAAATATTATATAAAGGCTTTTATATTATTTTATATTAAATAATAATTTTAAATATAATATTACTTAAGGATTTAACTTTTTAAATTAATAAAGTAAATATTATAATTTAAATTATAAATTAAATAATATTAATAATAAAGAAAAAAAAAATTCTATTATAAATATATAATAATATAAATAATATTAAAAATAATATAAAAGAAAATAAAAATAATAATATTATTATTATTAATTATTAAAGCTTAATAGTTAATTATAAAACCTTACTTAATTAATTATTTATTTAATAATTATTTATAATAAGTATAGTTTTTAAAGGATAAACTAATTTATTTTAAGTTTATATTAGTAAATATATAAGGTATTATTACTAAGTAGTTATAAAGTATTATATCTTTTAATAATAAATAAAGTAAATTAAATATATTTAAGTAAAAAAGTCTTATTAATAGCTAGTAAGCTAACTATATTAACTAATATTAATTAAGTATATATATACTTAAGTTTATATATATTAAATATAATTAATTTAATTATATTTAATAGATAAATATATTTAGTTTAATTATATTTATTATATAAGTTAAATAGTATATATTTAACTTACTATAAGGTAGCTATTTTACTATTAAGTAAAATCTATAAAGTGTATTTCTTATATATATTAAACTTATTAAGTTATAATATTACTACTATCTCTCTATTTATAAAATAGTAATTATAAGTATAAAGACTAAATTAGTAATATTAATAAATATAATTAAAATATAAATATATTATAAAAGTATTAAAATATACTTAAGAAAAAGTAAAAACTTACTAATAATATATAATAAGGAATATATATTAATAATTTTAAACTTATTATATTAATAATAATATAATAAGAATAATTTAATTTCTATAAATAGCTAAATAAAGTAATATTATTCCTTTTTATTTTAATTTTTTATAAAAAATAAATTTTAAGTTTTTTAAAATATAAATATATATACCTTAAATAAAATTTAAATAGTTATTAATACTATTTTTATAATTAAAAGTAATATTTATAGTAAATAATATATTAATTAATAAAATATCTCTTTAAATAGATATACTTTTAAATTTAATAAATAGAAATTTCTTAAAAA
Organism: Fusarium graminearum PH-1; assembly: GCF_000240135.3. Classification (NCBI taxonomy): domain Eukaryota; kingdom Fungi; phylum Ascomycota; class Sordariomycetes; order Hypocreales; family Nectriaceae; genus Fusarium; species Fusarium graminearum. Next base: position 3,186,044 of record NC_026475.1, on the reverse strand, counting down.
ATATAATTATTAAATACTTCTTATTATTATTATATTTAAAAGTATAAGTATTTCTCTTTTATAATATAAATTAAATTATTATATATATATATATTAAAATATATATATTTATTATAATAAATTCTATATATTAAAATACTATTATAAGCTTTTTAATTTTTATAAATTTTAATATTTTTAATAGTAACTTTAATAGGGTTTATAACTTATATAATAAAAGGTTTAAAAGTAATTTAAAGTTAAAAATTCTTTTTAATTATAATATTTATAAAATAAAATTTATTAATACTACTTTTATTAATTAGCTTATAAAAAATATACTTAGCTTTTTCTTTTAAAGTTCTTTAAATTTATATAAATAAATTACTACTAATAATATAAAATAAAATATATATTATAATAAAGGTAATAGCTTTTAATATAGCTATAATTATAATAAATATATAGCTAGCTATTAATTTTAATATAAGTTTATAAGACTTTTTCTTTTAAAGAGCTTTTTTAATATACTATATTATAATATTATTTTATAGTTAAATTTTATAAATTCTATTTTTAATTTATATAATTCTCTATTTAATATATAAACTATAGACTTTAAGTGCTTAATCTATATAGATGCAATTAAAAAAGTAAGTTAAATAAGCCGCAATAGGTTATATAAATTAAAGGAAAAGATTAATACCTATTACACTAGGTATAACAGCAAGGGAACACTGGGATAAATTCTTATCTATCTCTGTCTTAATAATAGGTATAAAGCCATTACGCTAAATTGTACTCAATTGATTATCCTGACAAAAGTCACATTCGCATACACTGTAGCGACTACTCAATGCCTCGTCACCATTGGGGAAATAACAATTTTGATCTTCTCGTGACAGTACATAACGAAACATAAAGAGCGATAAAGCAACGGTGATCAGATTCATTGTAAGATACAGACAGTTAGAAAAGACAGCATGAGACTGGAGGGAAGGCAATTAAAGGAATTTAACAACTGCAACCAAAGACAAGAGGAAAAACAAGGTAAAGCGGAAATTACTTAATTAGGCAAAAGATAATCTATTTGCATTACGTGTATAAGCTTCATTGGTTGATGTGATACGAAAAGGAGCATCCGCAGGACGGAATTTGGGGGCCATCACTTCCATCCAATATAGCCAAGCTTGCATTTGCCTGACTTGAAACTGGTGCTGGACCGCAGCGGCTCAATATACACAGAAGTGGAAATAGGATCAATAAGGCGTTTTAGGTAACTCGGTTAGGTTAGCTGATGTTAGCCTGCTGTAACAAAGTTTAGGTGGTAATTTCTCATACAGTATTATATGAGAAGGCAATGGAGAACACTACTATTTGTGATCTGCTTCAAGTCAATCCTATGTCAGTTTAGAGACTGACTCAGTTTACACAGCTATAACAAAACCAACATTTTCAATATGTAATATAACAAGTATGTTTAATACTATCGAAAGAATTTCTCTCCCCCTCTTTTCAACCTGCTACAAACTCGATGGAGTTCAGTATGGAAGTTAGGCGAGGCTAAATCCGACGGTAGCGTCGTTGGTCTGGCCGTTCCAAGCGCTGATATGTATATCCTTGGACGAATAAGTCCTGGTCACTGCGTAAAGACCGAGCCTTTCAATATCCGGATAGTCTCTGAAGAGCGCCTTTCCATTTTCTTCTAACCAAGTGGCAAAAGGTTAATGGAGATCGAACCCTTCCGATACAACATCGTTCTCACGGACAAGGACTGCCCCGAACTTGTTGGATGTACTGTACCTAGGTACTTGACGGTGCTACTGGCGTCAAAAGGGAGTCCTATTGAAGCTGCGCCAACGCCAGCCTCAAGGGTGACGTCAGTCTTAGCTATCTCCTTAGACAGCATAGGTCTAAAACGGCGAACGTCTAGTTTACTGGGTCATTTTCAGTTTACTACAGTAGAGAAATACGGTTTTGAGATAACTGTCTGTAAGTATATATAAGCTTATGAATATCTTATTACTATATGGGCTCTTTTTAGCCTAGATCTACAAGGACTTTAGAGTAGCGTCTTAACTAGTGGGCCTACACCGCTGGGCAGAATCTCATGACAGATTACGTAGTAGATCGAGAATCTGCAGGGAGCATTGTTGTTGCTCCACTATTAATTATTATCCCTCCTGATTTATCCAAGGGAACTTTCCAAATCCTCTACACTCACAGATATCGTCAGAGAGATGGTTCAGACGAGTCGCGCCCACAGCCCAGCGGCCGTAGCTTCAAAGATCCGGCAAGTATTGAACTTGAGGACCTTCAACACCGAGTCGTCTGCTGCTGATTCTGCTGAAAATGTTCAGCGCGTCCCGCGTGCCCCACCGCCTTCTCATCGTAAAAAGCCACAAGCCCGACCCATCAACAAACGCGTTCTGTATCAAGCTGCCATTACAGAACATCGTAATATTAAACAATCAGAAGAAGAAGCCCGGCGTGCGCAAAATGAACGCCGGTCTCAAAGAGTCCAACAACAACCTCCAAAGAAACATCTTGCACAACATGACGCAGATGATCGGGCTACAGAGCGAAGACGTACACCTAGGCGTCACGAGTCAAGAGAAGAGGGACTGACAGGGAATAAAGACGCTGGTGGAGTTTTTGGGTTTTTGCGACACATGATGAGTTCAAAGGATCATCACAAGAATGAAGCAAGAGAGGAGCCTGACAGACAGAATGACGATGGTCGGATTATCGGGTCCACGCGGAAAGAGACGAGTTCTAGGCGACATCGCTCCAATCAAGAAAAGCAGAACAGCCACGAATCTCGAAGACCACATCGACGTGTTCGACACACGCATGAAACAGAGGGGGCTCAAGAAGCTCGAAGGGTTAAGGCTCGACCTTCGCGTAGCCATCACGAGGATATCCAGCAAGAGCGAGACAACCGAAAGCACAGAGAGACGGAAACACCCTCCACTCGGGACAGAAGCATACATAGTTATCATCGACGACGAATTCAAAGCGACGATAGAAGGATAAGAGAACAAGAAAGAGGGGCTCGACGAGTCGCAAGAACAGCTGTCCGTCAAGCTGAGGGGGAGAGAGAGGTCCGAGAGCAAGACCGACAGGTCTCGAGAGCCACGCAACACAAGTCACATAGAGACTCAAAGGGTGCCCCCTTGGATGCAAAGAGCTATACTTCTACGTTCACCGATACAAGCTGTTATCGAGTTCGGGATGAGGACCAACTTGAGGAAGAAATCGATGAAAAACGAAAGAAGGACAGAGAAGCGGCAAAGGCGGCGTTGATGAACTATGCGAGACGGAAGATTGATGAAGAGAGAAAAGAGGCCGAGCGGCAGGCAATGGTACAAGCTTCCGAAAGGATCCTCGCTTCAGAAGTAGCGAAACGAGAAGCCGAAGAAAAGCAAGAGGAAGAAAAACGGCTTCAAGAACAAGAGGAGAAGTTAGCCGAGGAAAGAGCAAAGAAGGACGCTGAGCAGAGAGAGAAGAAGGCGAGCTCCCTCAACGCAGCGGAGAAGTTGGCTAATGAGAAAGAGAAAGAGATAAGGCGAATGAAAGAAGAGATGGAGAGGCAATTAGCTGAGGAAAGGGCGAAGAAACGCGCCGAAGAGAGAGATAGGGTAGCAAGGCAATTTAAAGAGGAGAGGGCTAAAAAGCTAGCAGAAGAGAAGGCAAGGATAACGCTGGAAAGGAAAAACATACGACAGCAAGCTAAAGCAGAGGCATGAAGTAGATAGAAGTAAAAGTAAAGTAATAATCTTAATAGAAAATGGAAAAAGCAGAAAAAGCGATTGACTAAATGGTCAAAATATGCTACACGGTTCGATGATTGATTCCAGGTAATATACAGCGCGTTTCGTGTCATTCAATACTCTCGTCGATGTGAAATATTAGGCCCCGTTCTAACGGATAGCTCAAAGAGATTGAATCCAAGCTTAGAGAAGAACATGGCCCGATATGGGTGGCCGGCCGGGTAAATCGTTAGGTGGATTGTCATCATTCTTCCCCCGATCTGGATAAATTCTTCAGGATCTCTCAGTACTCCGACTCGTAGATATCTTGCTCTTAACTGAGCCATGACACCATACAAGCAGAGTCCCATTTGGGGATGGTCCTTTGGAATGTTGTCCAGGACCTCCCGACTGGCCTCCAAAGCCTCGGTCAAGTGAGAAAGCAATCAGGTACGTTCATACCAGTCACTCAGGCGCTCTGAAGTATCATAGACAGCATCGTGCGAAATTTAGATGCTCTCCTCAAGGTCGTTCAGGTCTCTGAGCTCCAAGAACCGTTCGTTCAAATGTATCGTCAGATTACTCGAGTAAGTCGATGTATCCTGGCCAGCAACAGATGCGCTATCGATGACACGTCGTGTAATCTGGATGCTCTTATTGAGATTGGTAAGATTTTCTCTGTACAAGAATCGGAGGCAGTGGATGTTTGTAAGATAACTTAATTGTCTGGTTTCGTCTGAATGTCCATTAACTGTAGTGTTCACGACATCCTGCGCCTTTTGAATAGCATTTTGAGCATCTTCAATGAGTTCCATTTTCTCTGATATTTGACATTTCGCTAAGAGTAACTAGAATTACCATGTCAAAAGATCCCCGTCATGATGGAAATTAACATTTTTGTAGGTTTAGATGACGCACTTTAGACAGTAGCTGCAGTGCTTACTTAATATGTTGGCAGGAACCAATTGACCAATAGGACATTTTAATCTTCTATTGTTTCTTCAATAACTGACCAGGATGGGTTGGAGACTGTCTCAACAGTAAGAGTCCTGACTCTGAGTAGCATCAGCAAACAACTTTAGGCAGAGAACCGAAGCTTAACTCATCATCTTTAGTCCAAGGTGTTGCCAAGATTCTATAGCCTTAATAAGAAATTAGAGTTAGATAAACGCACAAGTTGAAATTCAGTACTGTATACAGAGACCAATTGTGAGTTAGTCTAGCTCCCAGGTTTTAACCTTTTGTACGATGGTACTTAGGCTATTTGTCGCACTGCTACTATCCCCGCACTCTGTTAGGAAGAATTGCCCCAATGGCGACACAAGCATGAAGATCGCTGCATCAAGCATTCGTATCGCTCAATTAACCAAGGTCAGGCCATGTGCTCTTTGCTGCCATTTGTTCGGCTATATTGACCTTGATGTGCGCATAGTCGGCCCCACAGGAAACGACAATGATGATGTTGACGCAGTCCAATAAACAGGCATCTATAAAACCCAAGTGTTATTCTTCAGAGATTTGACAAAGACAACAGCGTTCTTCCAAGGATTCTACATGATGCTACACAAGTTGCAAGTGGCTGCTAGTGCACTCGCACTTCTCAATGGGTTAGCATTGGCTGCCGCACCTTATCAGCAGCCTGATTGCACGAAGGAACCTCTTCGTTCGAATGGAATATGCGATACGACAGCTTCGCCTGCTGAAAGAGCTGCAGCCTTGGTCTCAGCCTTGACTCCCCGTGAGAAAGTCAACAACCTTGTCAGGTAGGTTACTCAAGCATTTGCAAGTATGCAGCTGATGAATCAAACAGCAACGCTACTGGTGCTCCTCGAATTGGTCTGCCCAGGTACAACTGGTGGAACGAGGCCCTTCACGGAGTAGCAGGTGCACCGGGCAACGACTACAACGATAAACCTCCTTATGACTCCGCAACTTCATTCCCCATGCCTCTTCTCATGGGTTCTACCTTTGATGATGATCTCATCCATGACATTGGCGAGGTCATTGGCACAGAAGCACGCGCCTGGAATAATGGTGGCTGGGGAGGGGGTGTAGACTATTGGACACCCAATGTCAACCCTTTCAAAGATCCTCGTTGGGGCCGTGGCTCCGAAACCCCAGGTGAAGATGCTCTTCATGTCAGTCGGTATGCACGAGCCATGGTTCGTGGCCTCGAAGGTGACAAGAAGCAACGTCGCATCGTGGCTACCTGCAAGCATTATGCTGGCAATGACTTTGAGAACTGGGGTGGTCAAACACGTCATAACTTCAATGCCAAGATCACTCCCCAGGACTTGGCTGAATACTATGTACGTCCTTTCCAGGAGTGTACGCGGGATGCCAAGGTCGGGTCCATAATGTGTTCCTACAATGCTGTCAACGGGATCCCTGCATGCGCAAACTCGTACCTTCAAGAGACTCTACTGAGAAAGCACTGGAACTGGACTCACACCAACAACTGGATTACGAGCGACTGTGGAGCTATGCAGGATATCTGGCAGCATCATAACTACACAAAGACTGGTGCTGAAGCCGCTAAGGCTGCCTTTGAGAACGGCCAAGACTCTAGCTGCGAGTACACTACCACGAAGGATATATCTGATTCCTATGAGCAAGGTCTGTTGACAGAAAAGGTGATGGATCGGGCTCTTAAACGTCTTTTCGAGGGTCTTGTTCACACTGGTTTCTTCGACGGCGATAAATCAGAATGGTCTTCGCTTGATTTCGATGATGTCAACACTAGACACGCTCAAGACCTTGCTCTACAGTCTGCCGTACGTGGCGCAGTTCTCCTGAAGAATGACAATACGCTACCCCTCAACATAAAGAAGAAGGAGAGTGTAGCCTTGATCGGGTTCTGGGCCGATGACAAAACAAAGCTGCAAGGAGGCTATTCGGGTCCCGCACCTCACGTCCGAACACCAGCCTATGCCGCCAAGATGTTGGGTCTAAATACTAACGTGGCTTGGGGTCCAACTTTGCAGAATAGTTCAGTTCCTGATAACTGGACTACCAATGCTCTAGAAGCTGCTAAGAAATCTGATTACATTGTGTACTTGGGCGGCCTTGATGCCACGGCTGCCGGCGAGGAGCGGGACCGCACAGACCTTGACTGGCCTAGCACCCAGTTGACACTACTCAAGAAACTGTCCAATCTTGGCAAGCCGTTAGTTGTGGTTCAACTTGGTGACCAAGTTGACGATACCCCCTTGTTGAAGAACAAGGGCGTGAACAGTATTCTCTGGGTCAACTACCCTGGCCAAGAAGGCGGGACAGCTGTCATGGAACTTATCACAGGTCGCAAAGGCCCTGCTGGGCGACTTCCTCTGACACAATACCCCAGCAAGTATACAGAACAAGTCGGTATGTTGGAGATGGAGTTGAGGCCTACAAAGTCCAGTCCCGGGAGGACATACCGTTGGTACTCTGACTCGGTGTTGCCTTTTGGATTTGGAAAGCACTACACCACTTTCAAAGCCATGTTCAAATCTCAAAAGATTGAGATGAACATACAGAAGATCCTCAAAGGTTGCGACGCGACTTATGTTGATACCTGTCCGTTGCCTCCAATCCACTTGAGTGTGAAGAACACGGGCCGTACCACTTCAGACTTTGTATCTCTTGTTTTTATCCAGGGCAAGGTTGGACCCAAACCTTACCCACTGAAAACGCTCGCTGCTTATTCACGCTCACACGATATCAAGCCGCGCGCCACAAAGGATGTTGAACTTCAGTGGACAATGGACAATATTGCACGAAGAGAGAAGAATGGTGATTTGGTTGTGTACCCTGGAACATACACTTTGTTGCTCGATGAGCCGACACAGGTCAAGATCAAGGTGAAATTAACGGGTGACAAAGTTGTCTTGGATAGGTGGCCAGAGTTTCACGGGTCTGACTAAGATCATCACATTTCTTTCTTAGCATATATGTTTCACACTAATGGGGATTAATCGAGCATATTGTTAAACCATAACACTGGAAACAGTGATGACCTCGTTGCTGCCCCGGGAAAATCCCAGTAGTAACCGGAGATGCTTCCGACACTTCCTATTGTGTACTTCATTCTTCTCATATGCATAAATGGGACTTACGTGTTAATCTCTCAAGGTACCCTAGTCGCCAAGAGATACTGTTCACTGGGGAGATCATACTATTTGCTTTATCGGTAAGTAAGCGCCGAAGCAACCCTGGCACTATTGTCAGTGAATCTTCGCACGATTGGCTGAGGGCAAGCATGAGGATCCACGCAAAATCCTGAACGCGGCAGTGTCTGCGCTGGCATACAATATAGCAGAATCCCTTCTCATTCCTTCGCTCGCCCTTTAACCGTGTTGAGCAGGTGTGCTTATATATAATCAGTATACTTGTAGGCGCAGTCAGTCTGAGCGTCATTAAGGATAAACATAGCCGTAATCGTCTATAAATATGTCCGTCAAAGACGCATACTCAAATCATCCACATTGCTTAGTTCGTCTCGCCATGTTGTACTCTAGTTTTCTCCTCGGCCTTGCTGCCACTGTATCGGCGGTTGACATACGCTTCTACAGTAACGACCAAGGCGCGTGCTACTCCGGTCCTTGGGTTGGCTGCGCTGGCTCCAACCCTCAAAACTGCTGTGTTGTCGCAGGTCGATTCTCTGCCACCGTTGGTATCGTCGCTGTGCCAAGCGACTGGACTCTGACCGGTATTGGCTACCGTGGCGCCGGTTGTGAAACGTGGAATCAAGCAGCTATCGGTCGAGGTCGTGACTTCTGCCTGGGGGCCACTGGCTGGAGCTTCTCTGGTGCCTTTTACAGATTCGGCGACTCTAAAAGGAGCGCGGATGAGTGTGAAAGCTCACAAAAGGCGAACCAGCTTGGACTTGAGGATGGCAGCATTTATGACATCGCTGATCTCACTGACGACCAGATCGAAGAAATGGTATATTCCCTTGCCCAGTCATATATCAGAAATTGGCGCAGCTAACATGCATGGTTTAGTAAGAACAAGACACTGCCTATTGGTAAAGTAAAAATGGGTTGTGAGCATTGCTGACTTTATGGTAGTGTGATCCTGGCGACAAACGGAACAGCCACTGATGATTTACCTCACCTTGCCCAAGTCCAACGCCTCAAGTAATGACTTGACGGCTCGGCGAATTGGACGCTGCATGGAACCAGCGACTCTAGCTACATCATCATAGTTACAACGGAGAAGACTTTGTATGCAAAGAGTGCGAATTGAACGACTGTTACACGGGCGACGAGGTCTTGACGGTACAAAACAGTGTGGTGGTGCTAAGACAAATAAATAACTGAGTAAGAATAGAAATCATGTACGTGTTCAAGAATTACAGTGAGGATGTTTGTAATGATGTCTGATCATTTTGATGCTCAATAGCACTGGCGATCAATGTGGTCTTTGCAGGCTTGACAATTCCGGGCCCAAGGGACTGGAATTGTTCTATTATTAGTGTGGATACGGGAGGCTCAAGGCTCACGATCCAAGTGTGCCAAGACCGAATCACTGCCGTAAATGCGACGTGAGTCTAGATGGCTGTGTTCCGGATGAGACCTGTATCATGTTTTGGGATTAGCTTGATCAGTGTAGCACACCACAGCGCATTCCTCGGTCGAGTTCCATTTGTCCGTAACAAGTTAAAGAAGGTTATGTACTGTTTATTTCAGATTGTAATTTGAAACGTTTCATCTGCAAAGATCAGCCTCACATGGCTGACTATTTATTGATGGTGAAAATCATTTCTCCGTGGAAGCGATTTGTCTAGACACACTTTGGTGGCTGTTGTCCAAGCGGCGAATGGCCAATCAATTGCACGAGATGATGCGATCCATGTATTGTACAGTAAGATCGATGTTTAAGTTTGGTACAGTACGAAGTTGGTGGTGACATGAATTCTGATCTATCAACACGACTGACTCATGCATCTCCATGATGCAACACTTTTGATCCCCCATATCAAGTCTGATAGTAGAGCTGCCAACGTCAAGCTTTGCATATAAGATAAGTAGCTTGAACAATTGATATTTCTTTACTTTTTGTTCGCATTTCGAAGCAAGCCTCGCCCCAAGTTCTCTTTGATCACTGGAGCCCAAATCTCCCAAGGAGCTAAATGCAGGGTGCGGCACCTGCCCTGGTGACCTGGTATGATGTGGCTTGACTAGCCAACGCCGTCTACTATTAGACTTTAGTAGAGTAGCACTGTGCCTTTCTAAAGATGGCTCTTGCCGATCGTTGAGTTACTTATCTCCGGCCCCCGGGATCCCCTTTCTCTTCCCCCAACATCCTCCGCTCACGTATGACACCAACATTCCTAATGAGACAACAAACCCGTTTATCTGATGCCAGAATCCATCGGTCTAGGAGGAACAATCATAGCAATCTCTGCCTGTCTGACTTTCCTCTCGGGTATATTTCTAGGTCTTCGTCTATATTGCAAGCTCGTTCGTCGCCGCGGTTTCTGGTGGGATGACCATGTTCTCATTGCTGCCTGGGTAAGCTTCCCCAAATCTCTTCATTCTCATATGACTTTTTTCGTCGGCAGCTTTCTTGCTTTATCACATACCAACACGAGATTGCGCCGCAAAAGCATTCAACTGATCCAACATATCGGAACCCACTTTATTAAGCTATCTTGATTAATATCTCGTGTCTGTTTCCTAGATCTCTCTGGTAATATGCGTCGCCCTTACCATCTTCGACGTCAGCCTCGGTTTTGGCAAAGATATATCGAAAGTTAATCCTGCAAATGTACCAACAATCGCTCTGACCGGAACCTTGTATGGACTCTTTGCTTGCTTGGCTGTAGCATGGAGCAAGACGTCATTTGCACTCACCCTGTTACGGCTGGAGAGCGGCTGGAAGTACTGGTTCCTTTGGTTTCTGATCATCACAATGAATATCATTATGAACTTGGTCATTGTTTTTTCTTTTGTTAAATGCACGCCAGCAAAAAAAGTTTGGCACTCTAGTCTTCCAGGGACCTGTTGGAACCCGTTGGTTGCAACATATTACAACGTCTTTGCCGGTGGTAAGTCCGTCGACCTCATTGCGACTTCTCCCCTACTGATCAGTCTGGGCAGCTTATTTGGGACTAGTCGATCTCATCCTCTGCGTTTTTGCTTGGACAATCATTTGGAAGCTTTCGATGCGAACACGAGAGAAAATTGGTGTTGGAATTGCTTTGACCTTTGGCATCTTGTAAGTCTTTAATTAACTACTTTGTTGAAGGGAATTGCTAACAATATTCCAGTGCAGCCGCGGCAGCAGGAGCTAAGTGCTTTGGGATGCTTGGTCTTAGCAGCCCAAACCGCACTTGTGAGTCACAGCTCGTTTTCCATTTTGGTGTATGCATACGTTACTAACGCTTCTCGTAGTGGCTCGTGCTGGAATTTTCATATGGTCCATGGTTGAGATTGCGGTCACTATCATGGCTGCTTCCATTCCGATTATGCGCATACTCGTCTTACGTGTCTGTCGCCGCAACAGACACCAAATCTCCAACCGGCCCCTGCGCCGTCTTCGTACTATTAGTAGTCGAGATAAGAGGCCTTCTGCAAATGTCAGGACTTCAAGTGATAACAATAATACAGGAGCTGGTGAAGTTTCAGCGAGGGAAGACGGCCTCAGCAACGTCACCTTGATACCCAGTATAGACTCAATTAGGCAAAACGACATAGACATGTACAGGATTGATACGACATTATCAGTTGTCTAAATAGCGAATTGGCCAAGTAGGGCATTTTCAGAGTAAATGGTTAGCTCTTTATCTACAAGTTATAGCGAAGCTGTGACTTTAGCAGCTTTATTGTGCTTTTACCAAATGGTCCCATGGCTGCCGAATGTGCCATTGGGTTAACCTGGATATCACGGTTCTATCGAAGTGTCAAGAATTTTGCAATTATTTAACACTAAATAGTAAGTCTGTTGGCATGTTCCTCTCTAGGAACATGATTGACCGAAGAAGTCAGGTTGGGCATGAGGTAATTCACTGCATTATTCTATGTACCTAATGCAGTTTCAGACGCTGTGAATGAATAGTACACAAGTGCACCAAAAGGGATGAAACTTGGCCGTGGAAATAAACCTTCATCGAAGGACTTGGATATATGTTATAAGTGTGATTCGGTGAGAATTGTCCCTATTCCCTAACGATGCAAGGATGTTTATATGTTATGTTATTCGATGGCGATGGTCAGACCGCAACGTCTGACAGGAGTACCCGACAGGAGTTGCTTTCTTATTAACTACACAGAAGCAGCGGGTATTTAAATTGGTAAATTCGCGACTAACCTACCTTACGTATAGCTCACCTCAAATCAACAGTATCCATAAACATAACCTCTCTCGTAACCTCAATTATACCAGATTCACGATGTGCACACAAGTCAACATGTCTTACCGATGCATGAAGTGTAATAAAGAAATGCGACAGGGTAAAGACTACAAGATGTGCAGCAAGGGCAGAAAAGCGAACAAATGGGGCGCGTGCGGAATGTCAGCGGTGGAAATGAGGCCGATACCAGACGACACCTGTGGCGAATGCCTGAAGAAGAAGTAGAAGTAGATAGAGCGAGAGTTCGAACAAAGATGGTTAGAAACTCCGTATATCTAGAACAACAAGCAATGGTATCCTCACGTGATAGTTTCATTGACTTCCGAATCATGAGAGGCTTCATTATATTTATACAAGTAACCGGGTCTAAGGTCTTAGCAGACTGGCAGACTAGCTGAATCCTTATATGACTCATCATGCTTCTACCACACCATAAACCCATGCAGCAGACCATAGTATACAACAGTTTTGCACCGAGCGTATTGTTACCTCTTTCTGTGGACTTTCCTTTATGCCTCCTTCATCCCATTCTTGTCAAGTCCAGAATTTTTCTCCTCATCGGACACTGGCTTCAGCTCTGAGGAAACCTTCTTTTGCAAGGCCACCCAAATAGCCGACCCAATGATGAGAGCACTGCCGATGAAGCTGGCAGGTGGAGGGACAGTTCCCCAGATGACGCGGTCGATAATGACTGCATAGACAAGCTGTACATACTATTCGCAGGTTAGATATAGCGATGTTGTATTGAAAACAAACGACTTACAATAAGGTTGGTCGCTCTGCCGGCTTTCTCTCTTTGCAAACCCTCAGTAAGAAGAACCTGGAATAGAAAGCCCGAGACCCCAATGGAGAGAAGAATGGCCCTGAGCGCGTTAGTTCTAGTAGATTTGAGCACAGTTGACTGTTGACTGACCATTCAGCGAGGCTCTTCGGAATCTCAAATTGCAAATCAGGGTGGATCGTGATGATGAGGAAGGAGCTGATAGTAGCCAACACAGCAAAGTAGTTGACGCTCACAAGAGAGTGAGCTCGCTTTCCAATGACTCGAATAGTTGAGTAAGCTGTCGCTGCAGCGATGGAGCCGAAAATGGAACAGCAAATGGCAATTGTGCGCTCATGGGGTGTTGCCTTAACTGCGGAAAGAATACCTCTGGCGGCACTTTCGTTATCAGAAGAGGAACCCGTCAGGAAGGAGTCATTATGTGGGAAGAGAAAAGCAGGACGGGCAACGAAAAGAACGCCCGTAAACGCTATGAGGCCTGCTAAGGCTTCATTCAAGGTGAACGGTTCCTACAAAGGTCAGTCAGAGTGGGTCGGGCATCTAACAGTCTCCATTGATGGCTTACGCGTAGAGCAACCCAAGCAATAAATGCTGTGAGGGTGGGAACAAGAAACGTAATGACCGTCGCGTCGGACACGTCGAGATATGAAAGAGAGTCTGCCCGGTTCATTAGTTTATATTCCTTAAAGAAAGCAGAGCCATTCTTACAATAAAGGCCAAACAGTCCAACGGATCCAGCCATGCCTCTCAACACTAACAAACCTCTCACGTTGCGTGGCCCCAAAGGGAAATCGGGGACTTTTTCACGCCACATGTAGAAAGATCCGATTAGTGCAGTGGCAAGCATACGGACAAAGATGATCTGAAGAGCGTGGAACTTTGTCTCAAATCCAGTTGCTAAGAGCCTTGTTGTCATGGACATCTGTTTTTGTTAGTCGAGACCTTGTGAGTGTTCAGACGGCTTCTTACAATAGATGCGAATAGCTGTGCCAGCAGTACATAGAACAGTCCAATGTTCTGAGAATAGACATCCTGCAATTTCTCCCATGATGAAGTAAAGTCAGAACCACTTGTCTCGACAGAAGAAGTGAAAGAGGTTGCACTTGGACTAGGCGAAACAGCTCCATTGATAGTCTCGGGGGCCAACAGAGTAGAATTCTCTGCTTCCCCATTCTCGTTAGCTATCTCATGAGCCATGTCTGCAATTATTGGTTTTAGAAGATTTCAACAAAGTCTACGTCTAGCGTAATTCTGATAGAGCCAGTATCTCCAAGACTGTTTAACGAATGAAAAGCAGCTCTGCTGCAGTGAAATGAATGTGACTAAGAAAATTAAACGAGTGACGATTTTTTTCCTACAGAAAAAATTACGGACAGAATGATCGTCTTCCGAGCCAGTACTTCCTAAATAGTTCCAGAATACTAAACTCAAAACAGTCAGATCAACACCAAGGCCCGTAAAAGGAGCTTGATCGATAAGTTACTCCACCAATTGCGACAAGGAACGCAGACGCGAGAGGTCCTGATCATCTCGGACTAATGCTATTCCTTCCCCGCAGGATTGGATCCGATTGGTCTCTACTCTAGCTCAATAAACTTAGTGACATTCGACAATGAACATACCCTAAATCAACAAAGATCGATTCCCTGAAATGGAAAGAAATCTCCAACTTCCATCCCAGTAAATGGAATATCTTTGCGTATGGGATGATACATATTGACAAATTTTTTCTTTTTTTTTTATCACGAGCATAGACTAAATATTTCTCAGTCAATAGCAATCGTTGCGTTTACACTTGTTTTCGTGAGACCAATTGCTAATTTGAGCTTTAGTGCTGAATCTCGCTAGACGCCTTGTACCAAGGTTGCAAGCCAGATAGTTTGGGAGCATCACCAATCTGAATTGCTTGCTCAGCAGTCAGTATGTAAAGACAATGCTATCTTACAACTAACAACAGTGCCAACATAGCTAGACATACAGAATCCACGTAATATTCTATCTTCGGAATCACTCCAGCAATGTTGTAAGTGACTCTACCGAACGTCATTTATGGTTGAATGATTAGCCTTGTTCGGTTAGCATCTAACCCCTGTGGTTTTGAGCTTTACTGTTGCATTGTCCATGGTTGGAAACTGAAATTTCCGGCCTCCGTGCCTCCGAGACAACCACACACGAGCAAGCTTGGGCCACATTCGGACCATCCTAAGTCTCGAGCCAACGCGTGTCGCGTACAGTAAGAAGGGCAACCCGCTTGGCACAACACGTGTTGGAGGTGTAAGAACGCGTAACTACCCAGGTGACACCCTCAATTTTTATTGACTGAATTTTTCTAGGCTAAATCGTCTGAATCAGACATTGCCAACATTACGACAGGGACGACTCTGGTTTTTTATCTAGCTGCCGATGGATATGGCCACCAAAGCCCTTGACGTTGTCGTTCCTCACACCCACGACATCTTAGATTGCTTACCCGTTCCCGCTCTCATCATATCGTTGTCCTATCGCATACAAAGTGTTTCAGTACCAACGTAAATGTTATTCTTCTCTTGTATATTGACTATATAACGCCTCACAAACACAAACGATTTGAAATGATATGTAATTAGACAGAAATCAAGACGGCTTGTAGAAGTTACAGCCGCAGGATTGAAGCTTCTCACTTATGACCTGCCAAACCTCACTATTCCTTCTCCCCTGGAACCCGAGTGTATTCCGCTCTTTGCAAGTCGACCAGGGCCAAGTTAGTGACACTAACAACCTCGCCATCCACTACTTTGAAGGTAAAATCATCGCCATCACCCCAAAATCCGACTTCCTGCCATGATGTACAACCATCGTCAAACAGGCCTTCTCCACCCTCAACTGCAGACCGAGGCCCAATAGGTTTCAGTTGAGGAACCGCGCGGTACGAAATCAGCTGCGTTGAGCCAGAAACAGACTTTGCGCCCATAGGGTAGAGACGAACAATAATATCATCTCCATAGATTGGATCAGAAGCGGGAGCCGTTAAGTTTGCTCGCCATTCTGAGCCATTGATGAAGAATGACTCCAAACCAAGTCCAGGCTGACCCTCATCGACGGTGATGGTAAGGTTTGATCCGTTTCTCGTCCTGTCGACAAAGGTACCAGGGTACGTCTTCTTCGCATTCTCCCACCCTGCAAGTTCAGCGGCAGTAATGAACACGGTACCAACAGCGTTGCGAAGAGGAATCCGTGCCCCAACAGCACCGACACCCGCAGTGAGTACAGAAAAGCCAATGCCATGGTCTGGTGAAAGGGCGATCACAGCGGCATAACCAGCGTTACCACCAAGTTTGGTGTAGAGATCGGAAATGCGAGTTCTGTTGGACTTGGGAGATACTGGAAGGGTGAGTCGGTTAATCTCCCAAGGGGCGCCAACACTGGAGGTGAGAGATGCAGTATTGCCATGGGGTTTCATCCAGCGACGGGTGTCAACAGGCGTCAGAATCTCGTTGTTCAAAATGGAGAGGCCAATCTTTCGTAGATCGGAACCACTGGAGTAGACGCCGCCAGTTCTAGTAGACAGATTAGTTAATCAAACTTGTCAGAAAAAAAGGAAAGGGATACGTACCCAGCAATTACCTGCTTGTCCTGACCCCATGATGACACCTCTGGAGGCCCTGGAATGGCCAAAACATTACGGTCCTTGCCTTTTGGTTCGATCGAAGTAGAACTGTTGAGCCCCAGAGGCTCGCCAAGGAGTTTCTTGAGAGCGTCGTTGTATGACAGTCCAGTCAGACGCTGTAATACTCCCCCAAGCATTGCAAAGCCACCGTCGGAATAGACTGGGACTTGATAAGGTAGGACTACAGGGCGTTTCTTTTCCTTCATGTAAGTGAGGAAATCTAAAGAAAATATTAGAAATGATAGAAAGAACGAAGGAAAACTACACACCCTCAAATCCACATCCTGGTAGAGTATCGTTTGCACATATAGCAATCTCAAGGGCTGCAATATCATCAGTACGGCGTGCGACCATAAAATCCATAGAGAACTCACGAGCTCCTCCAGACCCAGCTTGGTGTGAGAGTAGAGCACCAATAGTGACATCCTCCCAGATAATCTTCTCGGTAGGTTCGCTTCTGTTATTACCCGCCAACTCGGGTAGGATCATAGTCACGGGAAGGTTCACGATGTCGAAGCCGGAATTGGCAAGGAGAGCGTAGGCCGTGTAAAGCTTGGATACACTACCAACACGGAAGATAGTATCGTCGTCAAGCTTGCCAGTGGAGAGAGTATCATCAAGGGCCTCGGCAGCGTGGTAGTAAGAGTAAAGAGACTCATTGGTGGCTGTAGAGAAGACGTTGATTGCGAAGGATGTGTGTGTTTCGTTGATGGCGCCAGAAGATAGGAGGGATTCGATTATCGCTGGGAAGCTGGACTTTGCTTCCTGAATGACTTCGAACTTGGAGAGGTCAAAGCCCGATGGAAGGACTGGCCCGAGAATGGGGCATTCCTCAGTTGGGCGTCCAAGACCATTGTGAACCAGGCCTAAGCAAAGTAGTGAAAACGAGAAAGTCTTCATCATGAAGATATGTTATGGTAAAGCTGAGTAGTTTGATACTGAAAAATATAATTCAAGCTAACACAACGCGTATATTATATAGTAAAAAGTTATTTATGTCTAATTGGACTCTACGTAATTTTTCAAAGACTATACTCAACCATGTCCTTCTCGCAAAGTTCAGGGCTTGTTTTGGTGTTTTGCGCCGCTAAGGTCGTTCACTAAGCCCTGTAAGTGATCGGCATTACGCTTTCCGTTTTAAGTGTTGATGCGCCGCTGAGTTCCACTTGGCTATTGCTTACAACCTTCCGTTGACGACTCACAATGAGGCAACGTAATAGATCCTTTCAGCTTAAATGACGACCTGCAGCATTTGAGTCAAACTAAGGCATAATGCTAACAAGTGCTGACAATACAAAGGCAATCAGGGACAAGCAGGACCCATGCCGAAGGAACAGGAATGTAAGAAAGCAGCTTGAAGGGATAAAATGGCCGCTGGAAGTGGCTGTGTTAACTAACTCAATCTGTACTTGCGCAACATGGTCTTGCTAGTTCTACTCAATGACGTCGCTAGTTTAACTGAATTGCAAACTTCAAAACATTTGACATCATAAGATACGTAGCGCCATTCCCGTTCATCCGTTAAGTGGTTGGTAGTCTCACTTTTACTTCTCGTGCCTTATTGCTGGCGGCAATGCATATGTTACGTTGTTGTCCTTCGAATGAAAGCAATTGCAACCCCTCTCTCTTCAGTAGTATTAAATATTCCAAATATTCATAAACTCAAAGCGCGGTCCACAGCATAGAAACTGCAATGAATCCTACTATAAAGAATATCCGGATTTCGGAAATCGAACCAGCACTGTCATCATCCCCAGAAGCTGTCGCTGAAGGTCCGACAGGAACAGAGGGTCCCTGGCCATTCACAGTTGGTCTGCCCTGTGTCGGCGCTTCTTCCTGTACACTAGTAGTCTCTGCTGGAGAGAATGACAGAACACACTCTCCATCTAAAGCAAGTGTATCTCCAACATCGTTCGTGACCTCCATCTCAGGACAAGAAAAGGTTGCTTCGTCACCTTGGACTATAACCGTCCGTGTACCCGTCTCTGTAACTGTTTCGGTTTCCCATATAGTTCGTGTCAGAGTTGTGGAAGGCGTGCAAGATGCTTGGCGAGCCAAGAGTCCACCAGCATGGCCGATAACAGGCGCTGTTGGGGCCTCACGTCGAAGACGAGCGGCATTGTTCTCTGTAGTCGTGGCTCCAGGTGGCTCGTAATGAAGGACACAACCATCGTCAAGCTCAAGGGTGGCGCCAACGTCATTGGTAGCTGTCATAGGGACGCAGGTGAACTCGGGGGCGTTTCCAGTATCAGGTTCGATGTCAGTAGTGACTCTGACTGTTTTCATCACAGTTCGGGTAGTTGTGTCGGTCGACGTGATACTCCGCGTAGAAACAGGACATGCCTTACAATAGCCATCCGATGCACAGTAGCCATTTGACCGACAGCATTCATTTTCGCAACAAGTTGTTCCCTTTTCACACGACCCGTTCTTACAGCATTTCTCTGTAGAAGGGCTCGCGCAAAATCCATTTGAGCAACACTCCTTGCTCTTTTCACAAGCCCAGACAGTGCCCGGTCCAGTGCAACAGTTTGCTCTCTTGGGATCGTAGCACTTGCTGTTTCCACAACGCTTCTGACCAGCTGGACAGCATCCGCCACCGGGCATGCAATCGTAGCCTTTCGGGCAGTGTATGCTCGAACTTCCACAACAGACTGAGGTCTTGGGATTGTAGCATCCAGAAGAACCGCATTTCGATTCACCGCTTTCACAGCAGCCACCGTCAACGCAATTCTGCCCTTTCTTGCAAGCGATACCGCTGCTGCAGCAGATTTGGGAGGATGGATAGTAGCATTTGCTTGAGCCGCATTGTTGAGCATTACCGCGACAGCAGCCACCTGGAACGCAAGTGTCCCCTTGGGGGCAACATCGTTGACCGTTTGAACAGGGATCTGTGCGTATGTTAGAGGGTTCACAAGCTGAGCAGTGTAGGAACCTTACAGTATCCCGGATCGACACATTGTCTTTGTCGTGGACTGAGGCCGAAAGACCCCATCTGTTGGGTTCCTTCGATCCATTCTGAGAAGTTGGCCGCGACGTCTGGAATTAGTATGTTGTTCGCTGCGGCGTCGGCCATCGAGATCATATCTGGACCTGTATTGAATTGTAGCATTTCACCACTGAAGGCATTGGAGCGAACAGCCCAAAGGGCGAGTGGAAGAATACGGGACGTCAACATGGAGAGGTTGTTCAAGTGGCTTTAAGAAAAGGATTTTGTGTCTTGAGGCCATCGGTGTTCAAAGAACAAGGCTGGGGCGCCGCGTCTCACCACTGATATATATTCTCATTGCCAACTCACACAACAGTTACCCCTCTTCCTTGATACAGCCTTGTTGTGTCACAGGGTCTTGTTGGTTGTACAAATCCCCTGATTGCAAGCCACGCCAAGTGAACTAGGCTGTTGATCCGAAAATGCTTAATTCTTATTTGTTCTGCCTTACCAAGCGTTATATCGGAATACGACAGAGGCAAGGACAACGTAGGCACCCTAAATTAAAGGAATGCAAGGGCTTGCATTAGTGCCATTAGGCGTCATCTCGTCGCTTTGACTTTGACTGAGATCGTTTCTGTCTCTTAACTTTATTTTATGCTTATTTCAGCACGTTGGCTAAGCCTTTGACTACTCGAAGTATGAGTTATAAACCGTTTTTTGCAATATAAGCTATGGAGGGATATCATTTGGAGATCAATCCTGAAATAATGACGAGTTGGCCATCGGACGATCTTTGTGCGATGGTGTCTCAGCCGCACTCTAACGGGTAAAGTCGATCAGCAAGGTGCCAAGGTTGGATGTCTGACCCTTGCATACCAATTTTGCCCGATTACAGTTGTTTCTTTGAACCCCATGAGGTATCTGATTCCCGATCGGCACCCGTTGGTGCCTTAATCTCAATGCTAAATCCTGCTGCTCGAAGACGATCTACAAACGTCCCCCCCAAGGTTGAAGGTGTTAATAACCCAGCTCTCAGGTGACTGCCGTCTTTCATTCTTAGCCTGTCATTAATTGTGGCTGCACCCTCCACAGCCAAAATCGCCGCCATGTCAACCAACGCTCCCTGAAAAGAAAATATCGAAAACGCGACTGGCTCCGCTACCCCAGCTACGTAACCGACAGCTTGCCATTCGGCATTTTCAACCTTGCGGCTCTCTATGCGATCTGGTCCCTCTCCAGGACTGAAGGACTTTATACGCAGAAATGATCGAAACCATGGTATGGCAAGGAGAAGGATGCCAATATTGGTGATGATATGAATGAAGACTGCCGAGACGTAGCTTTTGGCTGGACTGTATTCTTTATAGAGAAACTTCTGGCCGTAAGTTGGCGTGTCCAGCACTGCTGATCGCCGAACAACAGACTCATTTCCCCAAGCAACGAAGGATGTTGCTAGGTTGCCAAGGTGTCGATCGTAGCGATGAACTGAAATTGTCTTGGTGCCAACTACAGGCTCGGTATCAGGCAACAGAATAGATGTATCTGCGGTCCACCATCCTCCAATACCATACTTTTCTGCAACATCAAGAACAGTGTGCAATGAACCACCCTGCATGCCAAGCATAGTCATCCTCCCTGAACAAACCACCTCAGATGCTTCTTGCAAGTTATGATCATTGAGGTAGGACGCAATGAGCCATGCGACGAGATCAGACGGAGCACTTGATCCTGCAATAGCCGGAATGATTGTTGCCCCTGATTCCACGGCTAGCTCATGGTAGTCACGAATTATCTCCGAAATCCATGAAGTCTCCGTACTGAAGTCGACATAATGGGTACCATTTCTAGCACAGGCCGCTACAATTGGAGTTGCGTAGCGGCGGTATGGACCAATTCCATTAATGATAACCTTGGATTTCTTAACTAGGGGATCGAGGGCTTGTTCGTCAATCTGAGATACGACGTGAATGAACGGTTCCAGCCTGTCTGGGTTGATAGACTGTAGGGATTGACGTAAGGCTTCAAGTTTGGCCGGTGACCGGCCTGCAATACACCATTCCGTATTGATCGGGAAGGTTTTGGCGATATGTTCGGCACAGATGGTGGCAGTCCAACCAGTCGCTCCGAGAACCGTGATGTCGTATGGTCTGGAACTCATTATTTGTTGTTATGGCGATGATGACCTTCACGGAGTCGCTCGTTTGACAGTTTTTATGGCAGATACAGCTATTTGTATTCGCCGTCGCGAGCTGATATATCCTAGCTTGTTGTGAATTAGTAATTGTAAGAAGCTGACAAATGTAATCACGGCCGTGAAGGGGCAACATAACCTCCTGGGGGGTAGATTGTCAGTATCCACCCCGCTTACTCTCCTCGTGTGAAGAAGGGTTAATCTAGTTATGATAAGGCTGTACTCTTCATAGACATCTTCTGGGAGAAGTGCAAGGAAACAAAAGATACTGAGATTTTGGGGTGTAGGGACATGTTTCAATTGCCAGTCATCATAAATACACTGTAAAGTCCACCTTCGTATCAACATGGTATATCATCATCCCTCATCACTGTCATGAGCTTTACTTGAGAAGTCTCCAAGATCCAGTTTCAGCCCAGATCCTAGCATACCACTGATGCAACTCGGTCATCCAGCCAGGCATAGGTCCCTTGTTTCCGGCAACCTTGCCCTCACTCGAGAACAATACGCTCTTGAGCCGAAGCTCAACCTCCTCGTGCGCCTTGTCAATGGTGGCGCTGATCTGGAAAAGACCGTCTGATGGCCGCAGTGGTTGGTTGCGGGGTGAGTCACCACAGCGCACAGTGACGGATGTAGCAGTCTTTTCAACGACCTCGAAATGGTCGGTGATGACAGTGCCTCTGTCGTAGGTGCTTGTGGAAAGCTGTTCAGGATCCCAGAGTTGCTGTTCAGTTTCGGGACCACGCCACTTGAAGCTGAGATACCTGCGCTGAATATCGTAACCTAGAAATGTTGGTCAGTCCAACATCAAACTTCATGATAAGTGAACTTACCCCAACCGCTCCAAATGCCACGGCAAAACTCGAGTGCCAAATCTCCGTTCTTCTGAAGAAGTTCAGGGCGAATCTTGTCTAGTGGGATTCTTTTGATCACGACATCCTGCGTCGCAGGGTTTCCGTTGGGATTGGCCCTTCTGAAGAGTCTTGAGGACCAAATAGGATCATTGGCTGGAAGCGGGGAGATGACAGGGTTTTGAGAGGCCAGGTAAGCGGCGGCTGTCGATGTACCGAGAAGACCCGGCACAATGGTTTTTCTCACTATGCGAAAGATGCCCATGATGAAAGTATCTCTGTGAGGTATTTGGTGATGTCGAGGTTGACATGAAGTGAGAGATAAGAATCTTGATCGGCAATTCTCGGTCACGTTCCAAGTGGAGCTATACCCGCTTTTCTATTGGACAGAACGGATCAGGTCATGCGACCAGGTTGCATAAATCCATAAAATGCGGCTAAAGTTGCATAACGGGAATATTGCACAAAAAACTTATTAAACCCGTTGCTTACCCTGCATCAGTTTATGAAGTGCATCGACTATCTGTCCTCAGCAAACAAAAGGGAGCGGCCTACTGTCTACGATATTGCTTCAGATCTCTACTTTTACTTTTCGTATGTTTGCTGATATTAACCTCACCACAGTGCAATTAATTTGATCGAAAATGCCAGGCACAAACGTCTATTCAGGACTGTATGGGAAGAGTCAGATCATACCAGTAGACATATGTGCATCCTTTTACCAAATAAAGATAAAGTGGAACAAAAAATGTTGCCGATATCGACAATGACAGTCGCCTCAATTGCGAGCATCTAAAAAGGCTCTCAATAATCTGGGTAAAGGCCACGCTTGGCAATCTTTAAACATTCTCACCGTCTTCCTCAAAGCCTCTCTTTCCCAAGGATCAGTGAAAAAGCTACCATACATTTGTATAGCCAGAGTAGCATTAACGAGTGCTGGCTCTGTATCTGGATGTTGCACTGCTGAACCACAAACTTCTAGGACCAAGGCCCTGACCTTTCTTTCTGCTTCGCGGTATGCAGCGCGGATGTCTTGTTCTTGTCTAGAAAAAGTCAGCAGATATCTCGGTGACTTCGTTCAAGGATATCTTACGATATTAATGGCGATTCAGCGATCAGAATCATTTTTGCAATCATCATGTGCTGCATACCTGTAAGAGCAATAGGTGAAGCAAACCATATTGTTGGAAATACATCTCCAGAGATCTTGTCAGGTGGCCGGTGCAATATGGGAGCAAAACAGGGCGTGACATATTGATCCAAATACTCCTCTTGCTCTTTGAGGTTTTCTATGTCGAGTCAGTTGTTTCCCTTTACCGAAAGCATATTGGATGTATGCTTACGCCATCCATCTTTGGATTTATCACCAAATAGCCATTTCGCAACCTGGTTCGTATGGGATACAAGTTTGTTGGCAGGTGATATGTCTACCCACTCTCCAGGTGGCTCAACTATTTGTGGTGAGTAACCTTTCAGTAATGAATAGTAGACCTCTTGTCTCAAGGCAACCCAGTATGAGGCGTTCAACAACCCCCTCCGATGGTTCAAGTCATCAGCTGTCAAACTTCTGAGTACCGCATTCAGAATTGCTAAAAAGTTAACTCCTTCGTTAAAGTCCATTTCTGAATCGGTTTCTTGATCATGATCATCTAGTTCCTCAAAGTGGCGCAGTATCACAGCCGTTGTAACGATGAGTTCTCGAATTTCTCCATCCTGGGTAGTGTGAAAGTCTTTCAGAACAGGTATGCATTTGAGCATGTACTCTACTGCAGACCCAGGAGTAAGGTTTGGTAGAGGTTGGCCGCGGTAGACAATTCCATTGGGTGTTTTATATTTCTCGAGTCGGCAGAGGTGGCGTGAAGACATGGCCAAAATGGCGTTGAGAAGTGGAGGATAGCGACGAGCTCGCTCTGGAACGACCAGTTGGTACCGCCGTTGGGGGTCAACCAGGTCAAACTGAATACATCAGCGACAACACAGAACACTTTTGTATGGATAGGTTAATACCCAGGGAGATAAATCCTCAATAAAGTATCGCAATAAGCATGCTTCTTGGATGCCTTCTAATGGTAAATCCTTTCCACCTGGTGGCTCAAGTGTATGCAGTAAACCACCCCAAGAGGGATCTCTTTTAGGAAGAGCGAGATTGTTCTGAAAAGGTTGAGAATAGGAAGGTGAACCAGTTGTGCTATGAAGTTGACTGTCGGTAAAGAGCCTCAGACGTTCTGATATCGCTGCATTAGCATAAGATGAACGCTCTGGTACCAATGTCGAGTTGTCTGGTGCAGCGCCAACATCAGAGAGGTTGCTTTGCGACTGCTCAGCCGGTGTGTTTGTCGTTTCACTCGATGAAGCCATGTCATCCTCAATAGCGATCTTTTGTGTATGTCGTCGAGGACCAGTCTGTAGACGAACTTACTAAATGTTACCTCAGCAGCTCAAATTATGTTTAATTAGGACGAACACTTACACTCCTTGGCACTGCTACTAACCCAGCTCTGCGTCCCCGAGAACTGCGAGTCATAATTTGCTGATGACCCTTGTCTAAATTGGCGACCCCGGGAACGTATGCATTCTAACCCTTTGCTTTCACACCGGCGGCAAAACTCCGAACTCTGATCACCTAGAGAGAGGGGATCAGTCGCGAGGACCTCCTTGTAGTAGAGTAAGGGTCACTGACATTTCAGATGCTTGTCTGTAGTAATTGGATCTCGTTAGTCAGATACCGTTATGTTTAAATCTGCTATCCTACTTTTGCACTCCAAGCACGGTTTCCTCACTATAGGCATGCTGTGGATTGGGTTATGTTGCTGTCATCAGCGTGAAGACAGGTAATGGAAGCGAGACTCAGCGATGATGCGGGGTTCAAAATCCGATCGGCAAGAATTTCCAAAAATAGACATTGACTACCCAGTCACTCTCATACGTGGCTTACTGGCTTTGATGGCGGGATATCAATAGAAGCCTTTCGGTAACATTGCCGTTCTCATTCTCAACCAAAACTAACCAACGACTTAGCTCATCACCTGTTAAGTATGTGGTCGTGGTTTTGGACCTGACCAAGGGAAGGTGTGCTGGGATGATGAATGTTCTAGTCGAATTCACAGTTTCGATAATTAGTCTGTCTACTCCTCTGTACAGAGTATCTGCCCCCGTATTTATTTATAGCGTGATATTGTGGACTGATAAGAGAGCCCATGTTTAATGTCTGTTGTCTGGACGACTCAGTCGGGCATTGTGTCCTCTTGTGGGGCGTCTGAGTCTTTTAATTACATTCAACTTCAACCTTACCCTAAACAAACACATTTGCCCATTATGTCGACAACTACGCGCATTACAATTGATGATGAGGGCGATACCCTGATCATCTTGAAACTCAGAAGCGATGACTCAAACCCTGACGTGACAGATATTATTGCGACAGCCGACGAGTCTACCATCGAGACTACCACCGAGACCACTGCAACGTCCAATGTGACTACTGACGATGCCGTTCAGAGTGAGGATAGGCCACACACTGAGGAACACTTTCTGTGTTCCAAGAAACACCTTTCATTTGCATCCCGAAGAGCCAGCAAGATGTTCTTGAGTAACTTCAAGGAAGCTTCAAAAGAGGAAGATGGACTTCATCACTGGACTTTCGAGGCTCTTTTTCAACCCACAGCATTCGAAATAGTCCTGAACTTCATCCACGGAAAGACTCGTGACGTCCTATAAGAGGTGTCTTTGGACCTACTCGCTGATATTGTATCTATTGTCGACGACCTCGAATGTCACGACGCTCTCTCATTTCCCGGAAGAAACTGGCTACTCAAGTGTCCCGCCTTCTGTCTTTTATTGATAGCGAACAAATCGACTTACCAAATCATCCATGCATCATTTGTGTTCGAGAATTCAGAAGCTTTCAAACGTGCTACCAAGCTTGCTATCCAGTTCGGCACTGACATTGTACCGACTTTCGAGTTACCAATTCGCCAAAGTGTCATAGGTGAGTGAGCTTTTGTTTGCAACTTAGGTAGTTTTAGCTAATGAATTTAGACTCCATTGAGACTAAGAGAGTGTTCATATTTCAAGAACTTATGGATGGGTAGGCTAATTTACAGTCAAAACTGCTTGCTCAGGAACCGGGTGCCTGTACTTATGACTGTAGATCCATGATGTTGGGCACTTTGATCCAAGGTATGAACGCAGCACGCATCTGGCCACCGCCTTTGCCGCCATTCCCGTCTCTGTCAATTTCTACTGTGATTTTTTCACTACGCGGGATTCACTTGCATACGTATTTTGGACCAGAGAGTGGCGCTTATGCCTCCATATTTTCGGGCAAATGGCACCGTGCGACTTCGTCTCTGCCTATCCAAAGACAGGATAATGCATCTGCAACCCCAGAACACCCGCAACGGAAATTTGCAGTTGCTACAGGTACGGCCGGTAGGATTTATAGTGGAACTAGCATGACACCCCAAAATCCAACTTCCACCCAGGGTTCCAGATCTCCATGGCCGAACGTTGGTGGAAATACCGGTACTGTGACGCCCTTTTGGGGGCACAATGGGCTAACTCCCAGTGCAGCAGCTACTGAGAGTCAGGAAGGACCTTCCACTTTAGTTCAGCATCACTGCTGCCTGATGGATTGTCTAAAGCCTATGTTAGATGCCGTGGAGGGTAAAATTGAAGGGTTGAAGCTGGAGGAGTTCACTCGACCTTGATATATTATTTCCCTCAACTTTATCATTTGTATATCATTTCTAGTTTCCGGCATGTATTTGTTAGACTATCTTCACATCACTGGTTCGTAAATGTCCACTTGAATAGCTAGGTCACCTAAATGACAACTCGATAATGAGAAAATAATACTAAATATTATACAGTCCTTCCACAACTGCAGGCAACACACTGGAGTGGTGCTCGAGAAAGCGCAGTATATTCACACATATTGATGATAGATGATAGATAAGCTTTTAGTAATCTAGTGAAGTCTGAGCAAATTTGATAGACAACTATCGCTTTCCTGTGCCCTTGTCTAGGTGTCTCTCTTCTACTTCTCTATACTCATTTATTAGAGATACAAGCGAAGGAAATTTTCTTAACGTCTGCAGCTTGAACAGGACCATTGAGATTCCAAGTCATACTGACATAAGGCCAGCAAATTCGACCATCAGACATGGTAACCATGTCACCAGCAATGAATGTGTCATCAGAGGTAATAGCTTTGCCTATCTTCTTGCCGCTGCTGTTGACAACTTGGAACTTGGTACCAGCGAACTTGCCACTGCAGCCCATAGCCTCGTTGTCACACACAGGGTTGGAGATCTCCTCCCAGGTGACGAGAGCAGTGGAATTATTAAAAGCGGCGACATGAACATTGGAACAGTCGTTGGTACCGTCGGTGATCCAGTTGACCTGGCTGTCACCGTCCTTAGCACCGACTTTAGAGGTAGCCTGCTCACCAACAAGAGTTTTCTTGTCAGATAAAAGAGCAATCGCGACGTTGCGGTTTGTGGTGCGCTGCTCTGAGTGTGTATAGCCGTCACCCATCCAGTCGTTCGCACTGAGATTGATAGCACCACGAGAGGCCCAGGAGAAAATGTAAGAGTCAGAACCGATGAAGCGAGCGAGCGAGCTGTAAGATCCGCTCATTCCACCCATGGGTTCGTTGCTAGCACCATTGATGACATGCTCGTTGGAGACTTTGACACCATTGTTGCTCATACCCTGGGTCTCAGTGTTCAGCCAGATGGCACCTTGGTCCTCGGCGCAAAGTGAGGCGAAGGGAGGCTCGTCAGCGGCCTCAAAAGCAATGCCAGTGTTATGAGAGCAACCCCAAGAGGAAGAGGCGCCCTGGATCTCTTCGACCTTGCCTTGTGGAGTGATGTAGCGGATAGCATCGCCAAAGTGACCAGAGGCCCAGCCACTGTAAGAAGTGACCACAATGTAGGCGGCGTAGTAGCCAGCCTTCTCGGAGAAGACGAGGTCACCATTGATATCAGGAGAGGCGAGAGCATCACCCGATAAGCCAGAACCACCGAGGAGCGTACGGAAGGCTTGTTTGCCGTTGGTGTACTTGTAGATAACGGGAAGAGGGTCCTTGGACTCTCCAGAGACGACCTCATTGGTAAGGAGGGCAAAACCGTCGTTATGAGCCACTAGACCACCAGCTTCCTTACCGTCCTTGATCGTGATGGGAGTGCCGACGGCGGTGAATGTCTTTGGGTCGACGCCCTGGATGTGGACACCTTTGCCGCTTGCATCAAGGTAGGCAAGAAACGCGGTCTTACCATCGGGGGAGACAGCAAAAGGAGTTCTGCGATGGTGAGGGAGACCGGTCCAGTAAGCTTCCTTGACAGGGTTGAAAGAGCTTCCCAGATTGAGGGTATTTACATGGCTCTCGAGCGACGAAGAAC
Organism: Fusarium graminearum PH-1; assembly: GCF_000240135.3. NCBI lineage: Eukaryota > Fungi > Ascomycota > Sordariomycetes > Hypocreales > Nectriaceae > Fusarium > Fusarium graminearum. The sequence goes on along the minus strand of NC_026475.1, from coordinate 3,157,173 downwards.
TGAGTTGGGCAGCAGCTAGCGCCAGGCTAGTGACGAAAGTAAAAAGGCGCGACATCCTGATGTCGGATTTTGTATAAGAAGAGGGCAGGAATCTCGCAAGATAGTTATTTAAAGAGCGTAGAGAATAAGAAGGAAAAAAGAGTGTAATTGAATTGAAGTCAGAAGTGAGTACCTCCTGTCATTCTTGACCAAAGCTGGGAGGAATTAGCTGTTTTAAACTGCAAGTGAACCTAATCTACTGCGGTAGTACGGCTTGTAGCCAAGCATTTTGAAACTGGGCGGGGAGCAATGGAAGAATCTACGGTACGCGTATACTCGTATTCATGGATATGTTAGCGTCGGAGTACTTCTGAAACAGCGACTCATTTTAAATCAGACGTTTATATGGTCGCGTGCTCAAACGAGCCGAGTGGGAGAAAGACAACACTATATATACGATTTCTACGTCCATATATAAACTGAAAGGGAAAGGTAAGATGAAATCCACATAAGATGTCTAACGACTACTTATGAAAATCAGTGCAATGATTACATTCCTTGTCTGACCAAAAATTGACAGTGAGTAGCTTCCAGCTTGACGCAATGAGTCTCTTATACTTGAGAATCAGTCCAACTTATCCCACCATGAGCCGTTCTTTTCCCCAGGGGTTTATCGCCGATCATCGGGATGATACGTGAAACAACGTGGACCTTGCTTTAGCGGCTCTCGTTTGGAACTGTAATTTTAAGCCTCGTTCTTAAACCAGTGACAGTTATCGAGTGACTTAGCGTGTTCTATAGAAGGGCTGTCTTTTCCGGCATGTTAATCCCGCCAATCAATGCCCTGGTGTCGTCCCTTTTCAGAATCCGAACATTCCGATATTCTTCATCTCGTCAAGACCCAGTCAGATGTACTTATATACTGCAGTGTGAATGTCATTTATGCTCTTTTGCTTGAATTATCGACAGGTCACTGGCTGACATTCTTTTATTTCTTTCGTTCTACGAAGTCCACTCGTTAAATACATTTTACATTCGTTTTACTTTTTTTCTACAACATGCGTTTCTCTTCCACTATTAGTTTGGCGAGTCTCGCTGCCTCCACCGCCGCCCAATCCTTCAACTCAGCCAAGTCTGACCTTGATGGTTCAGTATGGCAGTCCGTTGCGTCCATCCAAAGTCGATCTTGGAGCAGCATCCCTCGTAACCGTCCCACAAAGCGCCAGTCCGGATGGAATCCCCCTTCAAACCTCGCCGGCGCTCTCAAGGAAGTTTGGGATCACGAAGTCAAAACTTACAGCGATGCTTTGGGTTTCAAGAACTATGGTTGGGATCAAGTCATTGCTGGAAAGGGCCAGCTCAACGTCTGTGTCCGATGGGAGTCGAGTGCTTCTGTAACAGCTGAGCAACGCACCAAGGTTGCTACGGCCCTGCAGGATTCGTATACCAGCTGGATGAAATGGGTCTCTGGATGGGACAACTTTCCTTACGAGGACGTCAAGATTAATGTCGTCGGTTGGGCTGTCAAAGATAAGAGTCTCCTTCTGGGATCGACCACCGGCCTCGACATCTACACAGATACCGACGCAGAGGGGATTCCCCAATGCTCTGAGAAGTGTGGTCGCTTTTTCCATCAGGATGGCGACTACAGTCAGTGCCCTGGTGGTGCGGAGCGACACTACGACAATTCTCTTTGGCTCACCGACGGTATGGAGGGTGGTGCCGGTGGTGACTGGGGTCAACGCATCGGCCGAGAGTACTTTATGGATCTTCTTGGTACCAAGAACATCCACATTCTGCAGCACGAGATTGGCCACACCTTTGCTCTGGATGACTTCTATGATTGGACTCCCACTGGCCAGTCCAAGTTTATCATGCTTGCCGGTTCTGCTACAGAAGTTACCGACTTTGACGGCTGGATGCTTCGGAACTGGTGGTACGAGCTGTCTCGGGAGCGTGGCTGGCAATCCGGTGTTTCTAGCTCGGATACCAAGACTGTTGGATCTACCAAAGACAAGGTTACTTCTGCTCCTGCTACTACTAAGTCTGCCACTGCCAAGCCCGCCACTGCCTCCCAGCCAACTACCACGGCCAAGAAACCCACAGTAGAAACTGCCGCCGCAGAAGTAGCCAAGCCAAAGTCTGAGTCTGGTGTTACCGCCGCTGCTTATGCTCAATGTGGGGGTGGAGCTAGTTACACTGGTCCGACCAAGTGTGCTTCTGGTTTGAAGTGTACTAAGCACAATGAGTGGTACTCGCAGTGTCTCTGAATCTTACGTTGATGCTGTATTCAACTGGTGTCTAATAGCAACTTATCCTAATTTAGATACTAAGTGCTCAACGTCGATGCACACATATTAATCTATTTCCATTCTATACTACTACCTTCCAATATAAAAACGCGCTTAGTGCTCACAAAAATTCCATTCTTGTCTTACACCAGATTGCTCCTGTTCCTGCATCCATGTCCTTTCATCCATTAGTTGTAGTCGTAGCTCCTTGGCTTCTTCTAACCCCATGGGCCAATCCACAATTTCGAAATTCTTCTTCTCGTCTAAATCATCAGGTAAAGCCTCTCCAGTCTGTAGACAATGATTATCCCACCAATGCTTCTGCTGTGGTGGAACATTCGAAGTACTTATGATTGATATAGCCGGGTCAACCAAGAACAGAGCAAGAATTTTCCTATAACCAGGCTTTGTTTTGTCGACCAATTCGAAAGGTGAGACACAATGCTGCATGAGATTGGGAAAGAAAATGGCTCTTCCGCTTTTGGTGTGCACAGAACCAATGTCCTGTTGACGATCTCCATCTTTTTCAATCGCAAAAGTTCGATAAATTGGGCCATACTTATATTGCTCATAGCTCACTTCTTCTGACAGATCTTGAGTTGTAGTCCGAAAGCTAAGCGAACAGTCCGTGATGTTGTCGCTATCGTAGTAGTACAGTGCTGTACTGACAATATGCTCGTTGAGCTGGCCTTCTGTATGCCATGAACCGCCTTTGTAAGAAGGGTTTTCCTGTGTTAGGTGTATATTGGACAGCTTGACGATGACCTGGATTTGTGTTCTGCCATTAAAGAAGCCGGCGTTTTGGACATCGTTGGGTGTAATCTTAACATGACCAGACGCTTCTGAATCAGCGTCAGGAACGTTGACGCGGTGTGTTGCTTTAAACCATGCCTCATCCATTTTTCGCCGCCGCGATCCCAAGAAATAGGTTCTCTCTGGGTCAGGGTCGCTATGATCCGAACGACCAGCATCGCTTCGATCATCTTCTGAATAAGATGTATGGGAAGCTTCGTCGGTATCTTCATCAGACCAACGACCTTGTTCCTCATATTCCTCACCCCCCGGTTCATGAGCATGGCGCGGTGCCTCATCTTCACCTATAGGACGAAACCACGGCTTACAACCGCAATCAATGTCTTCCCCTGCCAGACAGTCAAGTACTGCTTCTTCCGTTTGGAGTCGCTGAACTGCAAAGTCATCTTCCCAGCGATAAAGAATATCCCAAGCTGGCAAGGACTTCTTGATAAAGTTTTCGATGATAGGGTAAAATTGCGCATGTTCCTGAGGGTGAAGATTATTGATGTAACTAGTGATCTGGACGTCACCTGTCGTCGGATCCAGGGCTACATCGCAAGGAAGCCACTGGAATCTGTTGGAAAACACAGGGAACCCTTGACCGCAGAAGCCGCCTTTTTTGTAACGGTAACAATCATCCTCTGCAGGAGAACGAAGCGTGAAAAGGTTTCTATCCTTTGGAAATAGATTGTGCAAATTAATGACACTGTCCGGGAGGATTCTGGATCGGCCATAAACCAAAGGCCAGAGAGAAGGATGAACGAGATCGAGGACCTGCTCACGGCTTCTTGGATGCCAGTCCTTTTGGTCCGGTGCTACATCCTCTAATACCCTGACCGCTTCTTGGAGGGATTTTGCCAGTTCAGCGTTCATGATGGTATCGGATTTAAGCACGGCAACAGAATAATCGTACACAGGGATAAGGCCTGTTATTTGATACAAATCGGCTTTGACTTGCAATTCGTTAATACACTAATGACAGTCATCAGCATCGCAAGACATGGAAAGGTCATTGTTTACTCACAGCATCAGCCATAGCTGGTGTAAAGTCGCCATACTTGAGATACGATTCCCAGTCTGTATCCAAAGCTTCCTGTTTCCACTTTGCGATGATTTGTTCATCGTTGATCTTTAACCACCATCGCGGCTTATTAGTCAACTCGTCCATGAGCTTGAGCATGCAGCATTCGCGAATGAGGAGGACAGGGGCTTCCCAACCGTCACCGAAGTCATCGTTGAGAAATAGTAAAGGGAACCGGTCTTCTTCATCTGGCATATGTCTGAGAGGCAAACCAAACCCTGGTTTTCGGACTATGAGATCATTGTCCTGTGCGACACCGGGAATCAGTGACCAACCTTTTAAGCAAAGTACGACAGGTTACCTACTGTATATGATTGCTGTAAGGTCTTGGCAGACTGGCCACAGTGTGCAAATTTGGCTTGCTTGATAAGCAAAGATAGAGTCTGTAGAGAAAAGATGTTGAGATCAAGGTTGTTCTCGGTAGTGATCCAATGCTTTGCTTCCAAGGGTGTCGGATCATTAGCCCCAACCCATTGCCCAAAGGCTCTCCACTGATCTTCTGTAAGGCTACTGACGAAGCTAGCGTCCCATAGGAGCTTCTCTTCGGTAGTTGTCAATGCTGGTCCTTGAGGATAATGCGCCATTTTGCTGTCAAGGTAGAAATGAGAATAATTGATACTTGGAGCCTTCGAGACCCTAATGGTTGGTGTCTGTGGTATATATCCTCAAGATTCCATTGTCAATTTTCCCGCGCTTGTAGGTGAACTTATTTAGTAGTCCTTCTTTTCGGCCCGCAACTTCTCTAACCAATTGAAACGATAATCTGTCGATCGTTGCCTGGACACTAAGTTATAGTGAAACCTTAAACTCTATTGAACTTATCGATGTTCTCTGTGAATAGTACCTTGACTACCTGACGAACGCCACCCTCACTTCTCTCCTAGGAAATAATGCAATCTCAGTGACCATTCGGGGTTGATTCTGCATGTACCTCTCCACAAGCTCGGGCTCGCCTGTTCTTCTGAGCCATGGATTCGCTTGCCTCTTAGCCGTCCCAACTTCATCGATCCGCAGCTCGAATCGACTAAAACGTTGGAAAAGTTGGACCAAAGTATAGCTCATCTCTACCAACACCAGCTGCTGGCCGAGGCAAAAGCGAGGGCCGCCGTGAAATGGTACAAATGCCCATGGTTTTGGGAACCAATTGTTCCACCTTTTCGGACACCATTCATCAGCCGGAGGGAAACCCTCAGGGACAGTGGAATATGCCTCTGGATTTATATCTGATTTTTTAGACAGTTAGAATTGATAATGCCTGTTCCTTTGAGTACGCCGATAGGATCGTTCCCAAGTGGTCCTCCACCTCGGGGCAGTGAAGTATCCTTCAGGCTTGGAGTCATCATGCTCAAAAGTATGATTTATGATGGAAACCTTATCTTCAGGTATCCTTCAGGCAAGCGCGAGTGTTGAGCGGAACTGGAGGATAGAGGCGAAGTGTTTCGTTGATGATGTTGGACAGTATTCTCATATCCTTCAGAGTCTTGTATCCGGGTTCACTGTTGAGACCGATTTGGGCGTCGATTTCCCGACGCATATCCCTGACGACATCCGGGTGCTGTGCCAACTCGTAGAGTATCCAGGTGAATGCCATGGCTGTATTATCACGGCCGGCGAACAAGGCGGTAAGTAGTTCGTCGCGCAGGAAGCGACGATTGGTGGAAACCTCGGCGGACGCGCCAAGTAAGTTGAAGCCGGAATCTTTCTTGTGAGGCGTTTCTCCAGCTTCTTCCGCTTTGATTTCGTTGACGGTTTCCATGATGATAGGGTCCATGAAGGATTCAATGTAGTCCAGATCTGCCTGATACCGGCTTCTCAGCACGAGAAACTTGAAAGGGTTCGATCTCTCCTTCTGTATCTTCCAGTGTCGGAGTCGCTCGAAGCTCTCTGCAAATCTGTTCAAAGGTCTCTTCAGTGTATCTAGATCTACGCCGAGCGTGAAGTCGGCCGACACATCCAAAGTAAACCTAAGAAACAAGTCTTTTATTTCCGCTGTCTGACCTTCCGTGTCCAGTAGTGGAAGAAGATTTTGCACATGGCGTTCGACGCACTCCAGGTCACTGATGCGCTCCCGATTAAACACTGGCTGAAGTCGTGACGGGCTCAAAACATTCAAATGAGTAAAGCGTTCATCAAGGTTTCAAATACTGAGTGGAATTGAGGTCTGATTTAATGTCCTTATTGACAGACAAAAGTTAAAAGAAGAGTCGTGCCAAACATTAACTACAGAGAGGGAGCTCATTCATGCGAGGCAAGTCAAGCCGGGGCGGTGCGGTGTGCTGTCCTATGACAGTTGGGATGGGCTCCCATTGGATGTTCCGGTCACACTCGGTCTTACTTGTTGGCTGGGAAAACTGCCCTGCCGGCCTTCTTACTTGCCTCAAGGGCAGTCGAGAGCGCAAATTGCGTCGAAACTCCGTCGATGCGGCGAACGCTGTTGATGTTCTTGACTAGAGTGATCTGGTAGCAGGTCGCAGAGCCTTGACGGGAGGAGGTGGTGGCTGATGCGAGGAAATACTTCCAGATCTGGGCATCTGGTCAGTTGCAGCTGCTACGACGGAAAACATTCAACTGACCTTGAACCATCTCAGTCCGTACTTGGCCGTGACGTCGGTAACAAAGTTGACAATGATGTATCTAAATAGCTCCCATGTGAAACGGAAAGACGCCCAATCATGACGGTACTCAAGCACTTCGAGGACGTCGCCATTGAAGTCTGCGTCACCGTCGAAATATTTGCGCATGAACGTTTCCATCGGAACCTTGTTCCGTCCTCGGTACTTGACCTGATCTTCTTCCTTATGAAAAGTCAAGTAGTGTTCCACAGGAAGACCTGGGCACTTGACTCTCTCGTTCGTGCACGGGGCTGTGGCAGAGGTGATGGCACAGAAGGTGATCAGAATCGGAAGAGTGGTGATGACGGCGAAGAACACAGTGGTCTTGAACCTGCCACCCAACTTCCATACCGTGCATGTCGGGACAAGAATCAAGAGGGAAATCAAGAGCCCGTTCGAGAAGGTCTCGTTACCAGGGCCATCGGCGGGCAGTGGAGGGTTATTGATCGCGGGAGACTTGAATACATGAGCATCTGAACAGGAAGGGATACCATGACGGACATTGTACTGACTGTTGTGATTTTGACGCCGCAGTCATGATCAATCTTGAGTGTTGCGGGCACAGCCTTGGGCGTGGCCTTGAATGGGAAGTCTGGTCCTATTTCATCCATGATGGGATTGTGCTCGGAACCCATGCCGAAGATGGAATTCTTTAGATTGTAGCTAGGAAGCAAAGAACAGGAGGATATGAGCTTGAAAGAAGTTGAAAGAAGGGAAGAAAAGATCTCGAATTCAATATCTCTCGCCAGAGAAAAAGGATAACCGACAAATGTGCGTGTGCATGAGCGCTGCCCAGCTAGGACCTTATGTTAGGGCAAGGTCAGGAAGAAAGAAGGAAAGGTCCCGTGTGACCATCGAAGTCATGGTGCTTGAAAAGTGTAATTCAAGATGGAAATCTTGTTATCAGGGGTGGTGCGTGAGCGTAATATTAACCCTATGTGTCCTTTGTGTAGGCTTACACTATTGTATATCTGTGCAACCATCAAAGTACGGGCCTCAGAGACATGAACGGGGACCAGGGGCCATACCGTTTGCCTGCAGGGAAGATACGGTGGTGTTTGTGGCGCTTGGCATTCAACATCTGATGTTGAGCATGTACGTATCACGAAAGGCGGTCTATCCCTGAATCCCAGCCGTGTCTCGGCGGTTGGTTGACTGTTATGGACACCCAGCTAACTGGCTTTCCGAGTGAACGACGAAAATCACGCTCTTGACTCACAAGTCTAACAGCTGTTAGGAGCTACCATAACACCTTGATAAAGAAGACCACTTATGTATTCCTTTAATTAGAGATTCCCATGCTAGGGGGGACAGAATAAAAGTTACGTGAGTATCCACTTTCACCATAGTAAGAAGGATCTTCATGTAACTTGTTTTCTGTCTCCCCGAGGCCATGTTGATGGCGTATGGTTGGTTCAGGCTGTGTGACACATGTGCCAAGCATTGGACAAGCTCGCTTGATCCCGATTTAAGTCGTGAAGAATGGACCGATCCAGAGGCATGCCAATCAACTTTCTAAACTTTCGTGGCGTCTAGCAACTCAATCAGCATATCCTCACAGGATCGGATTTTAATGGATGCTATTCATCTCCATGGTCGGTCCTGGAAACAAATCGCCGGGCAGTACTTTCCGAACAGATCGACTCTGGAAATTGCCAACAGGTAAGTAACTAGTTGCAAATCAGACCGGGCACTAACCAGGGCTGCGGCCGTGAGATAGATACAGCCCGAATATGAGGAAACTGGAGCAATCTCATTCATTTGGTTTCAATATCCCCGAGGCTCTTGATAACAGCAGCACAATAGACGAAGTTGGCCATACCTAAACTTAAGGAAACGCATTCTCGCCTTCGTTGAGTGCGAGTTGCGCAGCCGAAGTAGAGTCAAATGGCTCGACGCGGGACTCCATCCACTTCCCAACGTATCTCAGTCCATCAGACATTTCTATTTCGGCCTCAATGAACTGGGATACCGACTTCATCCCGTCTGACATTGGCCTTGGAAATCTTGACTTTGACTCCTTCGATCCTTTAGATCATTCGCAAAGCCTTATTTACGACAAGTCTACAGTTGAGAAAGATAGTCCTTCCAGTGTGGCATAAACCATTTCAGCTTCGTCCAAACCTGAATCAGAGCGTGCTGAGTGTCAAAGATAAGAGGTAGGGCTCAACAAGCAATCTAATTCTCACATAATACAAGAACTGCCCAACAGCTTATTTCTTCTTACTTCAGCACACCCTATCATGGTATTAAAGCACAACGAAATATCGAGATATATGAGTCAGTTCATATTTCTGTTGGGCGCATCCATTACATGTAACTTTCCTAAGTATAGACCAAGTCATTACAAGAATTCCAGGATAATTCCCATGTGACAACATGGAAATTCTTCTTGACAAGCAGGTCCACAATTATCAGTTATTAGACACACCAAGCACAAGGAATTTCAACTGCTTCAAGAAGTCACCGAATCTGTTAGCTGCATGAAGGGTGCCCCTTGTCTTGTAAAAAGCCTCACAGCGAATCATGCAACAAGACCCAAGCGACAACATGTGATGCCAAGAGCGCTACACCCACTGTTTACGAAGCGAAATGAGCTGTGCCTCTTGGTGAATCGAGCATCTGTTAGAGATCGAGTCTTCCATATGAATGGTCCTTACCCGCCGTAGTAAGTAAAAAGGTTCCATTGAGACCTTCATACTTGCGTCGCAACCACACTCTCCCATCGATTAATAGACGGGTTATCGTTGATACGTTTAAACTCCAAGATGCCTACCGCAACAGAATTCTTTGGCATTACTGCCCATAATCTCGGTCCTCTAACAACTACTTACACTGCTCCAACATCTTGCGCAACCAGTGTGAAAAATCCTGTCTTCGTCAACGCAACTACACCCCACCATTTCCTGGCCTCGGCCGGTTGTAATTGGGCTTCCTATGGCGATTGCATTCCCAGTGGTAAAGAGTGGGAATCAGGAGAGCAGCAGACATCTACTTTCTTCCAATACACTTCAGTATATTTTTCGCCGGGTATTTATTGTCCTGCAGGATGGAAGACTGCCGGTCTATTGGCGCATGCTAAGGATGGAAAGTTCAGCGCCTCTGGTGCACTGACGACACCAGTATCGACATTTGATGGATACCCACAAGGAAACGTTTACCACACTGACTTTTGGAAAAACTTGCTGGATGAATCTGAGACTCTTGCATCCTGCTGCCCAAGGTATGATCAACATAAATAGTCTCAAGTCCTGAATGGCCACTAACTAACAGTCACAGCGGTTATGAGGCTAATGAGCACGGTGGATGCGTTTCGATACTTGGCCCTGTTACCTCTTACACATACTCAGAGTATTGTATGATAAAAGGTGGTAGAGCCAAGTTGACATTCATCTCATCCGTAGACGGCTTGACATATCAAGATGGTGTAGTATCGCTGATGGAGCCTACTGAGCCTCTTGAGGGAACCACGGTCACAGTGGGGTTGGGAGAGGCTGTAGGAGAGACAGGAAATGATTTCAGTGATATAGCTGTCGCGACTTGGGTTCCGGTAGTACCTTTGGTCTATAAGAAGTCAGATATGGATGAGGCCAAGGGAGAAAGTGACGAGAGCGGATCCGGGACTGGAATAGCTACTGCCGAAGGGGGAGGTGAAAACGCCGCTTCTACTATTCCAAGACAGGGGTTGGTCGTTGTGCTTGGATTACTGTCGGGGATTCTGGCGGGGACAAGCATATTCTTTTCTTGATAAGAACTCTTGCTATTAATATCGACAGAGATGATATATTAAGTATGTATACACTTTGACAATGAGTTGCCAACTGTTAAACTGTCGATCAAGTGAAATCTCCACTTTCTCCACTTCACACACGAGCAGGACGTCAGTGAAGATGTCGCTCTCAGACCTTTTACTTCGTATTATTGGAAATTACCCACATTTGTCTATCTTAGTTTCAGGGGCTATATGAGAGATCTTCTAAGCTAGAATGCTTAGTCGGCTTGGCATTTCGTATTACAATGCTCGTGCTATAGTCGTTCGTAGCTAGGTGTTTTTTAAGGACATAGATAACAAGACCATGTTGAATGAATCAACAGGTATTTAAAAAACCATATCCTCCACAAGGGTAGCCTAACTGCACATATATCTCCCAACTTATACACTCACTGAATTGCCTCCGCAGTTATCACGTTGTTGTCATCGGCAAAAGGCAAACAATTCTCGAGTACCCTCATTTATCTCAACATTGCCACTAAGAACGTCTCCCGACCATGCATTTCGCTCAACTTCTTCCATTGTTCACTGGCCTCGCTGTTGCGACTACCCTGCCGCGCCAGGCATCTTCTGGATGCACCAAACCGGCCAAGCGCGTCGAGTTCCGAACTCTAGATGCCGCTTTACGTAAAGAATACACTGACGCCGTTATCTGCCTCACTGAGAAGCCTTCCAGTATCGGCTTGAAAACGTCTTTGTACGATGACTTCACCTACGTACACACACACCTCAATAACGACAGTACGTATCGTACCTCGCGTCTCACAGACGCCATTAGTAAAGAGGCCCCTAGCTGATGCTTTTACAGTTCACTACGTTGCGCAGTTCCTACCATGGCACAGATACTTCACTTATCTGTACCACAAGCAGCTCCAGGCTTGTGGCTACACTGGCCCAATGGTGTAAGTACCACCGTTCCCGTCATTTATTACATCCAGATGAACACCAAGCTAATGCTAGAACAAGGTACTGGGATTGGACTCTTGATGTCAAAGACGTAGCTGGCTCAGACTTCTGGGACCCCGTGAGTGGCGTCGGCGGTAACGGTGGCGACAAGATTGAAAAGACCAGTGACGGACGTGAGTGGAAGTGTCTGGTGGACGGACCCTTCAAGGACATCCGTCCAGCTTACAGCAGAGGTATAGCTGCTGAGCACTGCTTGTCACGCGACTTTTTTGATGGTCAGAATCGCCCTGGTACTATGCGCGCCAGCGGCTATACACCCGAGGTCATCGCCGAGATGAACAAGCTTCCAGACTTTGAGTCCTTCGAGTTCAGGTTGGAGAATGTTCCCCATGGCTCCATCCACAGTGCTGTCGGTGGTCAGATGGGAGACCTAGGCCCCTCGTCCTCGCCCAATGGTAATGTTAACCTATTCTATTTCCTGGTCTCTTGTGCATCTGTACTACAACAAAGATCATTACTAATACAATTGATTTCGCCACGAAACAGATCCCATCTTCTTCATGCACCACGGCCAGGTCGATCGCCTGTGGGCTCTTTGGCAGCAGCAGGACCCTGAGGCCCGGCTCAAAGACTACGCTGGCATCCGAGAGCGTCTGATGACACCTGGCGGTAATGCTACAGCTGATGATAACTCGACACAGGCCGAGATTCCCAACCCCCGCGCCACTCTGACCGACATGATGCCCTTCATGGGTCTAGCTGGCGCTGAGGATCTCACTGTCTCTGACGTTATGGATACCACTAACGAGAAATTGTGCTATACCTACTAGTATTGGACTGAATCATTGTTTTATTCTTAGACACTATTGGTGGATAAAGTAAATAGAGTTAAGGTTAATTAATCCTTGATCTTCCTGGGAACGGTCTTGTTGATGGAAGACTTTCTTGCAATACCAACCATCCACAATGTCCGCAAAAGCAACCATGCAGTAGGGACCCAAACATTGACCATAACGTATACGTTCATGCGAGATCCAGGAAGTGCTGCCCCTATACCTGTCACAGCTAATGTCGCAGATGCATGAAAAACATCAAATGCCATAAAAGCGAACAAAACTGCCTTTATGACTTGCTCTGCATCGTGGACGTCTCGCAATTTATACCGAGCCACATATAGTAGCAGTGGCTCAATGACACCACTAAAGGCAAGAGCCGACATGAATGCATACCAGAGACCGCGGAGCTGAGGAGTGTTCCATGCCGACGCCGCATCGCATAATCCATGCAGAGGAGACGGTGACCAGAAAGGTCCAGCGCTGTCGGCTGGGGCGAGGGAGTGGAAGTGATCAATCGGCGATGCTGGGATCAAAGGGAGAGTAGCAAAGATAACACTTGGCTACAGAAAAGTTAGTTGGATGCTCATAACGATCAGGGTTTACCGACTGTGTACCTCGAAAATCATAAAGGCGAACTGATAGTGCCACGGAAGGATTTCGGAAATTTGTGTCATGATGCGATTCTTTCCAGCTATCGGTTACAAATTGATTGAGTAAGAGGTACGTTCAAAGTGGAAAGGTGGTTGAGATTTACTGTAGTTGAGTTATTTACACTCCGAATGGCGGTAAACAGTAAATTAATTAAACTTTACCTAAAAATAGACGCAAAAACTGTAGCTCGTCACGTGGTATTGTTGTAGTAGAAAACCGGCCAATGCCTACAGCAGGGTAGCCGTACCACCTTTCAAACCTCTTGGTGTAACCAAGCATGCAACTATACAAGCTCTATCTATAGTCTCGCAAAATAACTTCCTTTTTTCAGTGACCCAAAAACTCCCGGTACATTAAGTTCCATTCATATGTACATCCTCTTAACACCAAGGGAACATGGATTGTGACAGCTCAAAGAAATACGTTCATCCGTTATGGAATCTTGAAGCAGAAGAGTGTAATCTCCAAGTAAACACTTGCACAAATATCTAGGCGACCATGTCTATAAGTTAGTCTAACCGTTGACTCTCCTTTACACATCACTGACAATTTCGACATTGTAAAATCCCTGTTGTTGTCGTAACACAAAACCAAGTCGACAATACAAAAGATAATTGGAAACACGCAATGACTAAACGGCTGAGTTCATAGGTGTCCGAGAGACTTGGGCTTCTTCATAAGATTGTTTCCTCTTCTGCTTGTCCGTATTATCTCTATGGTCAATGCCTTCTTCGTTATCTGGATCTCCGTGGTCGACATCATGGTATGGGTGTTGGTATTGTTGACGAAGACGAAGGTGTTTTAGTTGATATGGTCCTTATTGAGGCCTGTGATACAGATGCTGATGCAGACCCGAATGATATTGATGATTGTGATGTTGATGATGCCGTAGTAGTCGAATTTAAACTGAAGTTTATACAGATGCTCAACAACGACAAACGAGGTTAAAAATACATACAAGACGTATATCAGAAGATAGACAGGTTCATCTTGAATAAGCATATATCTAATGACTATCGGTTATCAAACATGTAGAAAACACTGTACTGTATGCGTATTCCAGATGTCTACCTCAGGCGACTGTTCTTTTCTTTAGAATACAGTTGAGACCATGCTGTTGCACAAACCAACGGTTCTTGACTTCCCAATCAGCATCCGGATCTGCCAGCACAATATGATAGCGTCTCAACAACTGCGGCACTACTTTATGAAGCTCCATAAGACTTATGTGCTTGCCCAGGCATGTACGTGACCCAGCCCCAAAGGTGAAAAAGCTGGCTTCCATCTTGGAAAGTAACTCGGCATCTGAAGTCAACCAGCGTTCTGGCTTGAAGGCTTCTGGATCCTCGTAAACCTTGGGATCGTGTTGAACAACCCAAGGGTTTATTCCAACAATCGTGCCGCCGGGAAAGAAATGTCCACATATCTCAGCTCCTTGGGGTGGGACGTGCCGCTCCATTAGAAGGCCGATCGAAGGATGCAGGCGCATAGCCTCTTTGATCGCTGCTTTGGTATAAATCAAGTGCGAAGTAGATTCTTTGTAGGAGATGAGATCGCTGAGGTTTCCATTCTTATCAGCGGCATCGATCTCCTGAACAACATTTGTCATCTTGTCAGGGTTCTTAATGAGGAAATAGATGACTGCACGTAGGGCGATTGCGGTGGTATCTGAACCCGCGAACACATTGGCCGAAAGATGCACGATAGCATCTCTGGTGCTCATCTTGAGAGGATCTTTGTTTTTCACCGCAGCCCATTTGGACAGAAGATCCTTCCCTCCTTCATCAGGAAGCTCCAGTTCGCCGTCTCGTTTCATCGATGTACGGGAGTTGATAGCCTTGAGAGTGAAAGTCAAGACCGCATTCCAGTTCTCCATAGAGGGTAACAAGATTGGAAACAGAGGGTTGCCCAATAGGACGTTGTGCATCTCAGGGATTTGTCCGCAGATAGATGAATACGCAATGATACCCTCAATTGTCTTGATCATGCCATCAACATCCCCGCCTGTGGCCAAGAAGCCGAGCTTTTGCGCGAAGTTGACCTCACCAACCACGTCGAACGCGTAATACTGAAGCCACATACCGAGGTCAATACGTTTGCCATCAGCAGCCCATTGATCAAGACGGGATATGAAAAGTTCAGTACAAGAGTCGATAGCATCCTCGGATTCCAGTAGGTTTGTGAGGCTGAACGCTCCTGCGACCTTTTTCTTCTGGTCTCGATGATAGACTGGGTCTCGAGTAGAAAACAGGTTCATTTGTGGTTTCTTCTGCCAAGAGATACTTTGAATGGGGTAGAATGCTGTCTAAAGGGTAGACTGTCAGTACTTATCAGAAAGCTACAGGGCTAAGAATTCACCCACCTTTGTGAATGCGCCAGCCAATCCATAAATAGTCTTGATAGCTTGTGGATCACCAACCGAGACAACATTTGGCGCAATTCTTACGAGTGGACCATGTTGTTGGTGTAGCCTGATCGCCGTATGATGAGATTGACCCTTGTAAACGTCGTAAAGACGCCATAGCTTCGTCCATTTTGCAACGGGTGGCCCAGGGATATTTGCGAGACCTGAACGAAATCGGCCATGTACATAGCTTAAAATGATAAGACCGAAAAAGAATGTGACCAAGTGGTATTTGAACTGTAGAAAAGCCGACGCTGCGGCTGCAACGTATTGATGAGACATCGGCACAGAGCTTCCTATTCAATTGGAATAAATACAATAGTATGAAGTTGAAGGAAATGAACATGAAGATAAGAGAACGCGTTCATTGCCACAAGTAAAATGATATAAATACAAAAAGCACCATTGGCTCTGATCTACAATGCCTTGGCGCCTAAATGCAGCGTACTGCATCTGCTGCATAATGTTAAAGAGGTACTTACTGACAGGGATACGGCTAAATCAGAGTGGTTTTAACTTTTTGTCACATTATCTGATGTATTTATGATTTGCAAATATTCCTACTGCCTGAAGAGCCTCCCTATCAATTTAAACAGAAAGATACAGTGAATAGCCCCTGGCAAGTAGGACTGGTATTACGTTAACAGATAAACTATGAAATGATTGTCAATCATATCATGAGGTGCATAATGGGAGCGGGGTATGTAGTATTCTAAGAACGTGCCCAGATCATAACATTGGGGGCCATGGCGACTATCTTGCAAATGGAGGTTGGATCAGCCCGAATTATCCGGATTTATAAATTTCCACTATTAACAATGTCTTTCCAATAGACCGTCTGACCGTTCAAACTTTCTGGTATCCCTGTCTCCACCAATACTGAAAATGCCGTCGCTGGTTCCTCTGGTTTCAGTAGTTTCCCTTTGTCCTTGAGAGTTTCAAGGAACTTGAGTAGGCTCTTGGATATATGATCTATCATTGTCAGTCTTACTGGAATGTTGTAGCCTTTGCAAATAGATTACCTTCTTGGCGCATCTGCGTCTACATTTGTGTATCCACAGCCCTAGGTGCTATTACCACACATTTGATCCTGCTATCCTCGAGAGGGATGCATCCACAGAGAAAGTTGAGGGTGGCCTTTGTTAAGGCATATGGAGTCCATGACTCACACGGCTTTTAACTCATTCTTGTTGAAGTTACCATAACATTGCCGCTAGTTTTTTGAAGATACGGCCAAGCAACTTGCAGCTAATTTAATGGAATTAAATCAACATGGCTTTGGGAAAATGGTGGTAAAGAATGGGCTTACCATGTGAACAATAGCAAAGAAGTTGATATCATAGGCCCGCTTCCAGTTTACCAAGCTCAATCTTGAAAACGGACCCAGTGTTTTGAATGTTGCTGCATTGAGAATCAATGAAGTGAGCCTCTTTCCTTGACGAATTACTGTTTCCACTGCCTCAACATTGGTGCTCTCTTGAGATACATCTCCCTTGACAAGATGCAATTTGTCCAGGTAGCTTGCCTTCAGTGCCCGAAGCTTCTCAGTATCAAGATCAACCGCCACAACGTGGCTAACGCTAGATGATACCGAGTGTTGTCTGGGCAATTGAACATAATCATTTTACCACCTCCTGGGGTATGTTCAAGAGACACTCGCTTGGATCCACCAGGGGCAGTAGCCTTCTCAAACTCTGCCTGTGAGGCACCAACAAAAGCAGGGCCAAGGAATCGCTGCTTTCCGTCTTTACTCTTGAAAGCGACGTAGACAAAAGGATCCATACCATAACCCTGATACTAAAGAATGTCCGTAGTCGACTCTCTTGCATGGAACCAAAGTCATGGGCAAACCTTTCGAATGTTTCGAGGTCTTCATGTTCAAAGCAGACGTGAGTGATACGAGCTAGTTGAACCTCGGTAGGGTCGTTGGTGATTGTGGGGATGCAATATTCAACACCAAAGACATAGTTAGAGATCGAAGGGTTAGGCTTGACTTTGATGGGTGATCCGACTTATTTATCCTTATTTATCCTACGTTTTGTTAATACGCCTTTTCCTTCCATACAGCATAACTTTGCACCTGTCTATTTGTATGGCTCGTAATGCATATGTAATTATCGGCTCATCCACACGACCCACTTACACTCCTTGTTCGTCAACGGAACGAACTCATGTCAATCTCGGAGGAACCTCAAGTTTTCATGACTACCCTGGAAGTTCAATAAGTGTCGCGACGTTTCTGTGTTGTCTACACTAAGGCCTTTGCCAAAATAGCCAACTGCACCAAATAAATCGCTAGATTTACCATTTATACACTTATTGTTGAGTTAAAAATGCATAGACTTGATGCTTATATTACAAAACAACAAAATCTAATTAAAATACACGGGCCCCCCCAAACCAAGTCTCCTTCACCTCAGCCTTGAGCAATGTCTTAGGGTCCCAGTCCATATGAACAACAATAAAGTCCGCCAATTTCCCTGATGCCAAGCTCCCAACACGATCTTCAGCAAAAACACTTCGAGCTGCACCTTCTGTACCCGCAACGATAGTCTCACACAAACCTAACCTAAAATGCTCATGTACTACCTTGGGGTTTTCTGGATTCATCGAAGACTGCCGGTTGATAGCTACATGGAAATTATGCATAGGTGACCACGGTGACGTGGGACTATCTGTACCGATCGCCATCAAGGCACCCGCATCGGCGAACTCTCGATACGCAAACGCTCTTTCATATCGCTCTTCTCCGAGAAGTTCAGGCCATGTTGTCAACGCTGTGGGGTCTGCGTGGATAGGTTGGATGGATGCTGTCAACCCAAGCTTTCCAAGTCTCTTGGCGTCTTCTGGAGAAACGAGTTCCAAATGCTCGATTCTGTGCCTTCGGCCCGGTGTAGCATATTTCTCAATAGCGTCAATGGCCATTCTGACCGCACCGTCTCCGATTGCATGCAAGGCAACTTGTAGACCGCCAGCATCTGCTTCCCTGACAACAGGTTCGAGGAATTCAGGCTCCCAAATAGGCGGCGGGCTTCCAGCTGTAGCATATGGCTCAGAGAGGTAAGCAGTGCATGCGTCAATGATTCCATCAGTAATGACCTTGATTCCAACAATTCGAAGATCAGGACTTGTTGTCGAGTTGTAGTTTTTGCTTTGCTCGATAGCTCGCTGAACTTGCTTTGAGTTTTCATCGTGGTTGGCGGTTGGTTTGATGAGCCAATGAGCTGCAATTCGTAATGACAGGTTTGGTTCTGTTGTTTTGAGTGTCACGAGTGCATCCCACGCTTCTTCGTCCATGGCCATTTCGACTGCGCCAGTATAGCCTGCAGCATTGTACTCCTTTACAGCGGCGCGTATCGCCTCTATTCGTTCGTGTTTCGGCGACGACTTTGCTTGGAATGGCCAAACTGCAAGATCGGTTAGCCATTGGGTTCAAAATGGTTGTGGTTGGAGTTGCACTCACTGATAGACATCATGGCTCCTTCATCCAAAAGGCCTGATGGTTTCCCATCCGCATCACGATAGATCTTGCCACCAGCAGGATCTGGGATATCATCAACCTCAAGTTCTTTCAGCGCCGCAGTATTACACCAGCAAGAATGTAAAGAACCAGCATCAATAAAGATAGGTCGCGGATCAAGATCATCCAACATGGCAGCTGTAACCCCATCCGGCGTCATGTGATGTCTCCATCCTTTGCAAAGAATAGTTGGTGTATCTGGGTTCTCAGCAGCGTATTTTCGAATACATGATCGGATATCATCAAGTGATGTGCACCGCGATAGGTCAAGCTTTCGAAGCGACTGACCGAGCAAGAGCAGATGCATATGACCGTCAATGAAGCCGGGAAGAACGACACGCTGATCAAGGTCGCGAATCTGAACATCTGGGCTTAGAGTCTGGGAGACATCATGACGAGATCCGATCTCGACGATTTTGTTGTCCTGGATGAGCATGCAGTCTGAGAAGTGGGCGTTGCCACTGAGGCCTGCCTCTGTCTTGGACAGGATCCGGCCATTGACGAATAATGTTTTGGCCATTGTCAAATAGCCAGTGATGAGGTCTCAAAGAAAATTAAAAGATTAACAAACGATATGTTGTTGGGGGTTTGAGGGTCGTATCTCTAAGGTCAACTTTTATCGTAGTCGTCTGATCAACTACCCCAATTGCATTTCCGAGCTTCCTTCCCAGTGTGCAATCCTCATAGCTCCATAATAAAGTCGCCGGCTCAGCCGTTTATCCAATTAGCATTGTCACTGAGACAACGCACTGACTCGGCTGTAACCCCAGCGTTTCCCCATTTCCGACTGTGTCTTATCTTGATGCGGAATTAAGTCTCAGATCATTAGTAACAGATTCTTCAAAATAGAGGTAGTGGATATCACTGCAATACCCCAGACATCAGGCAGTTGTTAGAAGATGAAGATACCGTATTCTTATCAAGTTCACCCATTTCAGTGAGCAAGCCTTACCTGGACTGTTGGGTTTGTAATGCACCGAGTCTATACCAGACAGAATCAACTGTTATATTCAATTATAAACTCTCGAAACTTCTTCAAGCTGCGCCCTACAGCAACAAGCACCGAAAAACTATCCCGCCCTTCATAACACAACTCGCTTAGCACTGGGTCGGAAATCAATGGCCTAAGGGCCCACGCACGGTTGTTCAATAACCCACTCAAACTGGGAAACGGTCAACCAGACCAGCCGTCATGCCTGATAATTCTCAGAGTCTAATAACGGACGATGATCGGAAAACCCTCATCCTGTGGAGCTTACGCACGTTCATACTCTTCCCCACGGGGTTATCGGTCAAAAGGATTGAATACGAGGGGGCCTTATTGGGAATATAATAGACATCGTACTCCCAGACCAGGCCATTCATCTCTTCAATCTTGTCTATACACCAAGTCAGTTCTCATATATTCCCAACCTCTGTCTTCGTTCACAATGAGCCATCCAAAAACTACAAATGGCTCCGAAATCATCGTCGAGGGCGAAAAGCAAGACGAAATCCAACGTCAAGCATCCTTCGGCGAAGCCACAGCCCAAATGTTTCAAACGGACCTCGAGAAAGAAAAAACCATTCAAGGCACTGCTCATTTCCACCGCCTAGGCTGGAAGCGCCTCACTGTTATCCTCATCGTGCAGGCTATTGCCCTTGGTAGTCTAAGTCTCCCCGGAGCTTTTGCTACCCTTGGAATGGTCGCTGGTGTTCTATTATGCATTGGGATTGGCCTTATCGCCATGTATGCTAGTTACATGGTTGGTCTTGTCAAGCTTAAATATCCCGATATTGATCATTATGTCGACGCTGGTCGGCTTTTGATGGGAGGCTTTGGCGATAAGCTGTTCGCTGTTGTCTTTTTGGGTCTCTTGATACTAGCTACTGGCTCCCACTGCTTAACCGGCACAATTGCGCTGGTCAAGATCACAGGCAGCAGCATATGTAAGCTCAGCTTCGGAGTTATCTCTGCCGTCATCCTGATGATCTTGGCAATCCCTCCTTCGTTTACAGAGATTGCGATCCTCGGTTATATCGACTTTATCTCTATCATCCTTGCCATCGGTATCGTTATGATCGCGACCGGTATTCAGAGATCCGACGCCCCAGGTGGCCTCTCTTCGTCAACTTGGTCAGCGTGGCCCCAAGAAGATCTGAGCTTCACGCAAGCTCTTACTGCAGTGTCCAACATCGTCTTCTCATATGCATTTGCTGCTGCCCAGTTTTCCTTCATGTCCGAAATGCATACGCCCGCCGATTTCACCAAATCCATCGTCACTTTAGGTCTGACCGAAATCGTCTTATATACAATTACAGGATCAGTCATCTATGCGTTCGTAGGTCAGGAAGTTCAGTCACCAGCCTTGTTATCCGCAAGCCCGCTAGTGTCGAAAGTCGCGTTTGGCATCGCCTTGCCAGTCATCTATATCTCAGGATCGATCAATGCCACGGTTGCTTGCAGATTCATTCACGGTCGACTTTATCAGAACACCATTACTAGGTTTATCAATACTCGCAAAGGTTGGGTCACTTGGTTGGCCGTCGTCGCCTTTGTTATCTTCCTCTCATGGGTTATCGCCGAGGCAATCCCATTTTTCTCCGAGCTTCTGGGAATCTGTGCCGCGCTATTTATTTCGGGGTTTTCATTCTGGATCCCTCCCATCATGTGGTTCTTCCTTCTTAAGGAAGGAAATTGGTATGATAAGCGCAATGTCAAGCGTGCGGCTTGTAACTGCATTGTATTTATCGTGGGTTTCTTTGTGTTTATTGCTGGCACATATGCCAGTATCGACCAGATCGTGAGTAGCCTATGACTCTGGCTTCAATTATACGCTAACATGATCGTAGATTGCAAAATTCAATGGTGGTAGTGTTGGTAGACCTTTCTCCTGCAATGTGGCTTGAGCCTCGGTCATTCAAACGGTCTTGGATAAGTGGATTGCTTGGGCCCATTCTATACGGCTACCTACACCTTATTTTAGTCAATAAATAAATTTTCTTGTTCACTTTCCAGGCCATGCTCTCCAGTCTTTCAGGCCTAAACTTCAGCACCTAAACCTCTGGAGCTACTAGCAGCCCGATGATCGGAGCCCCTGGTTTCTCACACCAAACTCATTTATGCGCCATGAATGCTATCAGTATTCAGATAATAAAGATAGATTAGTACTTGCAGAATGTCAGCATCTGTCGTGAAAAGTTCAGCCGTTACCTGTTGTCACTGTCTCAATGATATAACACCAGACTTAGCGCAACAGTCCAGCTGAAAGGCCCTGAATTGGTTTAGTCGATCCACTGAAAACCCCATTTAAAACACTCTCGATCCACTTCTTTGCACTTCGCTTGAATTCCCATCTTGCATGCCCAATTCCGAACTTGTCAAAATCCACAACAACAACAGATCATGCCCCGAGGACGCAGGGGCTGTTGGACATGTCGCATTCGTCACAGAAGATGTGACGAGTCATCCCCTGAATGCAAAGAATGCAGTACTCGAAGTATTACCTGCCATGGATATGACATTGATCCGCCACAATGGATGAGCAATGATAAGTTGATGCAAGAAGAGCTTCAGCGTATCAAAGGTGCAGTTAAGGAGAATTTCCGACGTGTCAAAACTATCCAGAATCGCCAACTTGCTCGATTGACGGCTGAAGAAGCACAAGCATCGCGTGCTAAACCAAGTTCTCAATCGCCAGGTGACCAAGTCCACAATCCAACTCCAGTCGGCTCTTCAACTACAAATACCATATTTAAGGAGGCGCAGTACTTGGTACATTACCTCGACTACATCTTTCCGATTCAATATGCCTTTTATGTCGATGCACCGCATCAAGGTGGCAGAGGTTGGCTCTTCTTCCTTCTCGAGCGAAGTACGGAATCTTTGTCCTGCGTAGCACTTGGCTTCTGACTTGTTAATAGACGCACCGCTTCGCAACGCAGCACTTACTCTTTCTGCCTTCCATCAACATACCTTATCACCATATCATACTGAAAGCCAAGAGGACGAACTATTGAAATACCATACCAAAGCACTTCAAGAACTTCGACATGTTGTCCGCCATCGAGACGTTGGCGCTTCTGCCGACAACATCGAGGAATGGCTCAAATTTCTCGCTGGCGGTATGTTCTTGATCTCTTTCGAGGTAATATTGAGGGTTATGCGTACTCGACTGTACTCTAACTTGATATAGGTTTTTCAAGGCGGCACAAACCACTGGCAAGCCCACTTCAACGCTCTTGTATCTGTTATTCAGAACCTTACCTCCTCCGATTTCGACTTCGACGCGTCCGACCCTTCGAGTTCCGACTTTGACTTTCAACGAGGGATGAATACTGCGCAAAAGTTCCTTCTGTCGAATCTCGTCTGGATTGACATACTTGCGCCACTGGCTACAGGAACTGCACCGAAACTGCCATACCATGACTGGCTCAACGCTGGTAAGATTGACATGTCAAGAGTCATGGGCTGCTCAAACTGCATTATGATCGCAATTGGTGACATGATGGCTTTGAGCTCAGAAGCTAGCACACTGGATAGCGATGCTTTAGGAATCACCATCAGGGGGTTAGAAAAACGTATAGTGGGTGGAATAGACGCTGCTTTAGATGGTGCATCATCAGTCTGTACCTCTCTCCTCCGAATGAATGTTTACTAACCGGTCCCAACAGTTGACTCCAACCAACCGCTCCGTAACCCACCTTTTTGCAACTGCAGCTCTCGTCCAGCTTTATACTATTGCCTCTGAAAATGGCATCACATCACCAGATCCTCACACCGCAGTATCCCAAGTCATCGAAGCATTAAACCACTTACCTCCACACATTTCTTTACGAGCAACGCCGTGGCCTTTATGCGTTGCGGGTTCCATGGCACTTCCCCCTAACGAGCAGTACTTCGATGACTTGTTCAAGAAGCTCATGGATAACGCTGAGGCGGGCTTCACGAATTGTGGTACAGTATATAGTATTATGAAGAATGCTTGGAAGCAAAGAAGGCGGGACCCAAATAAACTTTGGAGCGCAAGACAATCGATGGAGGATATGTGTATTTATGCTCTCCTGATCTAAGCCCTTCAGATACGCGAGCTTGTCAATTCTAATGAAATCATATATAAGAAGTCCCCACATGACTCAACAATGTCTGCAAAGTCACACCCAAGGATCTTTGGTCTCGAAAGAAGATCGCTGTCCAACACTTTGCAGTCTATGGGGATTCAACGCTATAGCTTCAACCTTGACTCTAACCTCACCCGGACCAGGCGGTGACATAGGGCACCGGCCAACCAATGCTTCTCCAGGACCGGTGTGGCGAAGAGCAAGGCAATCGAACATCACTTTCATTGGCTATAGCGAAACAAATTGTATCAGGTAAACAAAGCATGCAATTTGTTCCGATGCAAGCGTCAAAGTGGAATATCGAATATTGTAGTACTGTGAAAGATAAGACAACGTTGAAGTCCTAGCACAAATGTCCACCCGGAACCCGACTCCCTTATTATTCATACCTCTGTGTGGAACAGAACGCCGGGAAATAATGGTGCCACCTGTGTATGTATGTAGATAGTTTAATTTACCCATACTTGGGTTTTGTTTATGGTACAAATTACCTTCACAACACTCAAAATTCCGCGTGGTAGGACAACGAGCGCAAAGACGGCAATGCTTGGTTTTATATATGAATAGCGACAATGCCAGCATAGAATCGCCATTAAATGATAAAGCTATGTAGAAATCAGTCAAAACTCAGCTACAATTATTGATACATCCAATACACTAGCCTCTACTCTTTGCCATCACTGCATTTTCAAAATGCCGTTCGCTATCAAGCCCCAGACCGCTCCTAGTATTCTGAAACTCCTCCCTGGCAGTCTTCCTAAAGCCTATATACCCCCCAACACTGACGTTGTGTCTATTGCAACCAAGATTCTCCAGTCCTTTCCCCAGCTAGAGAAACACCATTTTGCCGCTGATGTTCTCTGGCGTGACACTTCCTGTGTATCGCGATCATGTATTTGTAGCGTAGTGACATTTGAAGCTCAGGTGAGAAGTGGTTAGATTGATAGTACAATTTGCTAAATCAATACAGTTTTTAGTCTTGAAAGATCATGCCTCATAGTACCCAGAGAGGTAATGACTCTGAGACTAATTCTGCTTCGAATCGACAAAAGCCTAAAGTCAACATGATAATCTATTCAAGACCTTCGTCATATCGTAATTTGTGTCCTGTGGTGAAGACCAGCACTATTACCATACTGGATATCTCATTCCTCCTGTTCAACTGCGGTTTGGTCCTTTTCGCCTCTTATTTTATTAGACAAGATCACGATCTTACTCTCTTCCTCAAGATTCCTTATATCGCAGAAAGTAATTGTCGCGAGCACACCCTAGCATCATTTCTTGGTAGTTTCGGACGGTAAGATCAGAAGCAGACACGGTAGTTCATCCAGAGTCCGCTGGACTGCTACTATCCTGACCATTTGGGTTGTTGGTGTCGACGCCGGGTTTCTTTGGCAGGTCCCACCATGGATAATTATCGGTCCCCATAATCGACATTCCGCAAGTACATGGCAAACAGCAGCAGATACCCGTCCAGATGCCAGCTCGTTTCACTTTGACATGGGCTGGGAAGAGGTGTCAGTGGCCAGATGGCAGTGAAATGCGGAAATACAAAGAACGAACCGTATCTTGCATAGTATTTGATCCAATCTAGAATCGTTGGCTTGGCCATATTGTAGCAAAGCTATTAGTAGTAGGAATATGGTAAAATTATGTGAACATTCTGAGAAAGTGGGATATAATCTATTGACTAAAGGAAGGAAGAGCATAAGTAAGAAACAAGCTAGGACTATTCATCATAAACGAAGCTGATGTCATCATGCGTCACAAACAAAGTAAGTCAGACACTGGACTAACCGGATCAAGTGGCACCTCGCGCTTTACTGGGCAATGGTGACAAAACTGGCTGACGTCGCTGTGCGAACCTCGGCGATGTAGACATTGAGCATGGTCAGTAACGAAACGATGCGGGCAACAAACGCGCTGTATGCATAGATGTGGTGGTCGATTGCTCCCAACAATATGTGTGGCCGCAGAGTGGCTCATTTGATATACTCCAACGTACTGAAACAGGGCATCAAAGGTCTATCTCTCGTTAGGGCATGGGCAGCTATCATTTCTTATTTTTGACTCTGTAGGGCTATGACTAAGACTGCCAAGATAGTTATAACATACCAAGTGTTCACAGTGAGACAAACACCAAGGTTTCAAATCCAGCCTATTACACAATCTACCGAGAACGAGACCTGCAGAGATGCAGCCATTTACATTCCGATTATGTATGGTCACGGGCATCCGTTATGACAAAATTAGGTAACTCAGCGAACCGTTTGCAGCCAAAAAACATCATTCTGCTCGATATTGGATAAATAGATACAACATAACCAGCTGAAGGCTAGCTTCCTTAAATACAAAGTACTACCCATATCAGGTAAGCGGTTACTGAACACATTGAGCATAAAAGTCATTCGTCGCTTTGCAAGTTCCAGTAGCACAGCACTTAGGACCTGTCCAGCCCTGTCCACCACATTGGGCCCAGAGAGAAGCACACTGTCCAGGTTGAGTGGGTTGAGCAGACGGCTGTGTGGTAGTCTGGAGGGTGGTAACAGGGGGTGTACCACTATTGTCACCTCCACCAGCACCGTTACAAGAGAACTAAGTCACAGTGAGTTAAGAAAGACACAAATTTGCTTCGCGATTCACTTACCACTGAAGGGCCTGGAATGGTGTAGCTGTTGAAGTTGGAATAGATCTATGCGAGAATTGTTAGCTCACTCACTTCTATACTTGGCTAGTAGATGTTGGCTTACGTTGGCCGTGTATCCTGGATCTGTCTCCTTGAAGGCACCGGGAATCTTGACTTGGGAACCAGGAACAGTGCTGCCACCGCCATTAAGGTTGATCTGAGCACAGCTGATGTAGAACTGAGGGTTCAACTGTTAACTTTGCAATGGTTCAAACGTTTGTTATGTACTGACCTGAGGGAGACCCGCTGGGTAAGGGTTGTGGATACCCATGCTCTGGATTCGCAAGAGGTACTCGCCGTTAGGGATGCAAACGGGGAGGTTGAAAGTATAGGTGACTAGATAATAAGGTTAGATCGATCAGTAATCGTGTTACTTCCTGACTGTTGCACTTACTAGTCATAGGCCAGCTTGAAGATCCGCCGTTAAAACTGGGACCTAATGGTATTTTATTAATCATTTCATCTTCAACGCGCAATTTTCTCGAAGCATACCGTAGTCCTTGATCTTGAACCAAGTACCGCTGCCGTCGTAGGCCGAAGCAGAGCCAGGGGCTTTGGACATGTACACTGAGATGGGTCCCTGATGATAGACAGCTGTGTCGAGGGTGAAGGTGATGGAGTCGCCAGCCTTGACGGAGACAGTTTGAGTATTGGTTCCCGATGCGCCGACATTGCACCGCAAGTCGTTGGAGGCCAGATCTATGTAGTCGCATCAGTATACAACAATCCCAGACAGAGGGTACTCGAATGTCGTACCGGTAACAGGAGAGTTATAGTTGGAGTTCTGTCGGATGTACTGGAACACAGGGTACTTCGTCGACCCAACTGTCAGCTGCTGGAAGATGTAATGGGCGGATGCGCTATGCATCAAGGCCATTGTGGCCGCAACTAAACCGGCAGTCTTCATGATGGCTTGATGGCTTGGTTTCTACCCAAAAAAGCTGAGTTAAGAAAAACCGATATTGTCAAGTTTAGCATCATGGCCACGAGCGAGGTATAAATGAACATCGATGTTGCAACTGCACGGACCCGTCTTACAAGCCATGGTCCAATAGAACCAATCCTCTGATCCTCCACTATTGATTGAATGGTTGCAATTTGTCAAGTGATTGTTCTCTAGGTCCGAACGTCCAAGAACGGAAATATAGTTGCAACGTTAAGCATGTCACAATCCTGAAATGGATCGCCTGATGAAGCAATATCGGTTGTCTCTCCGCAGTAGCATCAGTTCATTCCCACCTCACCACTTCAGCCTCTCTTCATTGTACGTTCCAGTGAGTGCTCCGACCTTGTTTGACCAACTGTATGAGCTTGTTTCCTACATCGAGTAGCTCTTTTTATTTCCCATTCTCTAATGTGTGTACGGAGTACCTCAAATAAAAAAGGGCAAGTACCAAGATGGTGTTGAGCGGGTAAATACAGCACCCAAGTAACATATTCAGGGTAGGAAGAGTCATATCGGAGTGTCATGTTCCGTGCTTGTTTCAGAAGCCAGCCAGCTAGCCAACGTCGAAGTGCTTATCCGGGATTTAGGCATTTATAACTTGTGTGCATCATGATTCTGTCTATGGACGTCTATTAAATAAAATCTTCGCACTTACCGGTCTACCCTCCATCATCTCCTACACCATGTTTGCGAGCACAGTCTTCACGTGGTGGATGTTTTCGTTCGCCTTTGAGTGTCTTTTTGTTCAATCTAGCGCCCAATCCTAGTGCATCAATCAACCACATGGCATTTACAAAGCATGCTACACATACAAAGATTGACAACAAATAGGTTATGGATCATAGACGGTCAACTAGGGTAACTTGTCACGGGTAAGAGAGCTTCAGATGCTAATTCGGCTGTATTTCACATAGTTATCACCATGTATCTTAGCCGACCTCATGATTCAGAGGTACTATGTAGCAGCAGTCAACGGTTTGACTCTTCCATCACTCTTATGAATTTTTCTGTTTCATCCAATCTCTTTTATTCCATCACGTGTGATGAAAAAGTACCCACAGTTTTTTCCCCTTCTCCTGAGAAACATAAGATACCTTGGAATTTTATTTCCAAAATTATACTATAGAAATCAGTGGCTGAGATATATCCGACTCAATAATTCCTACTGCACTTGAGGGTTGTACCTAACAGTAGACCGGTTTGGTGGTGGCCCGATTCACAGGGAAGGTTAAAGACCGGGATGCTGCTATCCGCAATTATTGATGTCAACGACATCTAATTTTTTTGTAGAAGAAAACAAGCGATAGTTAACTAGGGTTGATAGTATCATATACACCACTGAGAAGCTGGAGAGCGAGGGAAAAGGTCGGTATTTAACTTTGAGTATCACGTGATGCTATCAAGTACCCTACACTACTCAGATTAGCTTTCAAACGCGAAGTTTAACCTAACTCAGACCAAGACAGGAACAAGGCTAATTTGATAGTTTATACAACGTTAAAAAAAAAGAGGTTACCTTGTATCGAGAGTCATACTTTTATTTTATTATCTAAGAGTACTAAATATAGTAGTCGGAAAATAATGAGGAAGTTAAAATAACTTAGGAACTCCAGTACTTGAGCTTGAAAGATGTCTTGGTAGTGGAGATCATCTCATGAGTCAGTAGCTACAAACTACACGCTGGCTACCAGACTGTCTGTGCATCTGGAGATGATGCAACGTTAGTGAAGGCTGGATAAAAACTCCACATGCGTACTGCATTAACCTAGAGGTATTTTATTCTGATTCCAAGTGATTTGTTATTTGCAACATCCTGAGCAATTGTAGCAAGTTGACAGCCTGAGCCTCAAGTAAAATTCCACCAAGTGTGTACAATAAGAATTGTACTTAAACAGTCCTGCGGTAACAGGTCACAAAATTTCAGTTGCTCTATATGATATGATACCGATATTCATTATAGAAATAAATGCCGAACAATCTTGGCAATTGCTAGCTGAATGCAAAGGTTCCTGTTAGACGACACAGCCTCACTCAGCTGAAGAGGTCATTCTAAAGTTATAACTATAGTTACGTACTATATTACGGGCACTATTTCTTAAGACCTAACAATTAAAGATTAGCTTTAGGTTCTGCTAGTTGCAAAGATCCATAGACCTTTTGCAATAGGAAGGAGTTTTGCTATCTTGGGGATTGGGCCGATCCCTGCCAGGGTGACCTCCGGGGCCTTTTGATCCCCTGAACAGTTAACCAGGATCATACACCTTCCTAACCGAGCCATGAACAGACGATAGTGGGACCTAGAGACCTTTTGCAAGTCTCCATCAATGCGATAAATGTAGTATAAGAAGTGCGAACTTGCCAACAATTGAATTAGATTCCAAGCGCATTGCAGTCTTTCGCTACATCTCAATATTTACCTACTCAAGATGCGTATCTCAACTATCTCTTTCGGTCTTCTTGTAGCTGGCTCTGCCACAGCCACTATTGAGAAGCGGGCACCGCTTATCACCCGAGATGAAAGTGGTATTGAGGGAAAGTACATCGTCATGATGAAGCCAGCATCAGGTAATGAGATCAGCACTGCACGCGTCAAGTCAGCAGCCAAGGCCGTTGATGTAAAGCCTGATATGGTCTTTGACAACCTGGGTGGATTTTCTGCGAGCCTGACTGCCCGCGATGTGGAGGACCTACGCAACAACCCCAATGTGAGTATAGATGTATCTTGCAGAATGCCTGGTTGAACTTGACTAATTAAATACGTCTAGGTTGCATACATTGAGCAAGATTCAGTTGCCAGGATCTCTGCTACTCAGAAACAACCACCATGGGGTCTTGCGCGGGTTTCAAGCAAGACGACTGGCGCGACACGATATACATATGATGATTCGGCTGGCAAGGGCACATGTGCTTATGTCCTAGACACTGGTATTGACACCACGCATCCTGTATGTCCTCTTCTATTAATATTCATCTTTAATTCTATTATTTCAAACCCTTTTATCTAACATTACATAGGACTTTGAGGGTCGCGCCGAATTCATTGCCACATACGTTGACGACATCTGGGTGGATGATCACGGCCATGGCACCCACTGCGCCGGCACAATCGGATCCAAGACATACGGAGTTGCCAAGAAGACTAAGCTTTACGGAATCAAGCTCTTCAACTCCACTGGAGAAGGAGTTGCGTACGTCTCATCCCTTTCAACCTTTCGATGACCCAACTGACGAGTTACAGATCTTCTATCATCGCTGGCATGGACCTGGTCCTTCGTGATGCTCCCAAGCGAGACTGCTCCAAGGGAGTTGTTGTAAGCATGTCGTTCGGAGAGATCCCTTCCAAGGGCATCAACGATGCTGCCAAAGCCCTCGTCAACGCTGGCTTCTTTGCCGCTGCAGCTGCTGGTAACGGAGACGACAACGGAAGACCCGTAGATGCCTCAGGTTTCTCACCTGCCTCAGAGCCTAGCATCTGCACCATTGGCGCGACAACAAAGGATGACACTGTTGCTACTTTCTCCAACTATGGCAAGGTTGTTGATCTTTATGCTCCCGGTGTCGCTGTTCTGAGCACATGGCCCGGAGGTATTACCCGTTCTATTTCGGGCACATCTATGGCTACTCCCCACGTTGCTGGAGTCGCAGCCTACTTCCTCGGTCTTGGAAAGTCTGCTGCTGGACTTTGTGAGTATCTCCAAAGTATCGCGCTGAAGGATGTTATCAAGGGCGTTCCTTCAGGAACCAAGAATCTTTTGCTTCAGAATGGCCAGGCCAAATAAGTAAAGAACCAAATGATGTACATAAGAATTGGAACAGACCTTTAGTTTAATTTTAAATGTAGCTACTTTGAAACTTACCTATTATCCCATTAGACCTAGAATTGCCTGACGTTTCTGTTCTATCAATCGCTTAAACTGATTCGCCATGTGATTTGTCACCCTACGATGTGAAGTCTCAATACAATTTGTTTGGCTCTGCGGTGACATTGCCGCATTCATGATAGTGCCTGATGCGGAACCTTCATGCGTGTGAACATCTGCGTCACGTTACCCGGCATGTCCTGGTTTACTAAATAACCCGATACCATGTACTCCGTAAGCATCACCGTTATCGGCATCGCTTGTGTCCTTGACCGACCAGGGTTAGTCCATGCCAAGCCACCCTGACTCGTTAGCATCTTCGTCTGTTCCACTTGGCCTCGGTTAAACGCCACAAACAGCGCGACAACAGGTAAAATGCTTGATTTTCCCTGTTATCTCTTATCTCGAATAAAGATTAACGCCCCCTTGTCATATCTCATTATACCCCGCACTGACAAATTACCTTCTTCTGGCATACGCGAACTTGTACTTAAAGCCACAGCTGTATGATTGCTTTACCTCTGGTAAACTATTGAAGTTTCTGGTCACGATGTGGCGTTATATGTTTCTATTGTCTACCACAACAGAGGCCCAGCTCATGCAGTTGTTGCCTTGGAGAGATTAACTTTTGCTTGCTACAAACACCCATGTCTTGAGATGGTCCTCGTTCAACATTATCAGATGTAACTCGTTGACATAGTTGTGAGTGAAATGACATGTAAGGTGTCGCGTGACCTACCCGGACCTCCTGTAATTCGCCTCCCTACTCATACACCATGCTTGACGCTGCGCTGCATTTGTGTATACGGTAATCATGTTCTCAGATGCCGATAGCAAAATAAAACTCCAGGCGGGCTTCCAACTCTCTAATGGCGAAGACGTTGATGCGTTATGTTTGGACAATCTTAGAGACACAGATTCTACTTCGCCTTAACGTCTGTCCCAGCATCGTGTCGTGATGAATTGTACAGTCACTCAACGCTTGAGTCTAGTTGTGAGACATGCAAGAGGTTGGATCTTGTGAACGCTGTCGGTCAATCGCCTCAAAATGCAATTGTTATCTACACCCACCATCTCACAATTTCCTCAAAGCCACACTACATAACAGAACAATTACTCGGCGATGACGAGGCCAACACGAGAGACATTCTTGACGCCTCTACTATGGGATGCGCTTTATAACCAACATCAATCCTGCACCTGGCAAGCTTGGACTCCTACGCATATGCAAGAGGGTGTAATCACTAAATAACCTTGGTAACCCTGACCTTGCCAAAATGTTCGATCAAAGGTATCGAGGACATGACCATGTCTTTGCAAAGCAATCAGGTGGCCTGTTAGACATGAGCGATTGCCAGTACATGTAAGGACAAGCAATGTGTAAATGATCAATAGAGAGTAACGAGATGTGTGCAACGACAGTAGAACGGATGGATAAGCACTAAGACACAGGTCCACGTACCAGTCTGTTGGTTCCAACACACTCGGACTAATGATGCCGACGCTGAAAGTTACTTGCCAACGAAAACGGTGCGGCCTCTTCTGGCCGTTGGATAACGGCAGCCCGGCTCCCGGACAAAAAGTTAAATACCACAGGAACTCAGACTCCACCTCGTATAAAGCCGTTTTGACTAATGCATGAGATCCTGATGTGATAGATTGACTTTTTCCAGTAGAGCTCCAATTGTCTGTGAAAATGTCTCCAGATCATGATTGTGTGGTAACCAAGAATAGCCATCTGTTGATAGCTTCACAGTGACCATGAGTATGTCGGCTATCAATAAGTGCACACCACCACATCAACTTCAACCTGAACAAAAATTCCATTTCCATCATTTCGCCAGGCAAGTGTGAGACATCATGTTCTCATTAGACTATTTGCTGTAGAGCCGATGAACCGCTGTCCCGTTCACCCAACTTGGACTCTCCCCTTCCACCCGTTTCGCACTGCGATAACTGAACCAAGACTATTCGGGTCATGATTCCGGCCATCCGACCAAACTAAATCACCTCTTCTTTACCCATTCGCTTCAGTGGACCATTGGTTACCATGTTTGACGGAGCCAAGCCGTTAGACAACCCATTGGCGTTAGATCATATCGACTCTCATGATTTGTTTGTGGGCATGATTCCACTTCGTCTGACCAACTACTCGGGATTCCACCCCATCAAGTCTGTTTGGGTATCTCTGGATGATCTCATTATGTCACTTGTCTGCATGCACGAGTCCCGTATGCGATGACTTTTATCCTGTTCTGGATCAACGATGGGCAATTTGAAAGTGTGTGTGTTCGTATGCATGTGTGTTTGCATGCATGTGTTCGTATGTGTGTGTAACTAATAGCGGAAGCATCGGGGTGGTACTTGAGATGATGAGTTGATATAAAGATTTCAGCTGCTCCTACTTGCTTGTATCCTGCTCTCTATCTCTAACCTATTTTCGTTCGCTGAAACATTCGTTGAACATCTTGATCATGAGAGGCTTCCTCTTCCTCGGCGTTGCCTTTTTGGGCGTGGCGAATGCCAGTGTCGTGGACTTTAGTCGTCACCAGCCAAGGGACGTCAAAGCCTTACCTCGGGCCTACAACGACCCAGTCTTCCATGAGGCTCGAAGCTTCGCTGAGAGGAGTGACCAGCCTTCCAAGCCACAAGCTGCTACTAGTGCAGGGGATGGAGAGGAGGATGATCAAGATACCTCTCAATCCTCTGGCTCTGGCTCTGGCTCTGGCTCTGGCTCTGGCTCTTCCTCCAATGGTGGCAGTTCCAACAAGAACAATGCTGCTGTTGCTCAGCCTCAGTCTGATACTTCCCAATCGCAGGGCGGTGGCTCAGGTCAGAGCAGCAATAACGATGCTTCTAATCAACCTGACACTTCTGGCTCTCAATCCCAGGGAGGTGGCTCGGGGCGAACCAAAAGCAATTCTGCTGCTGCTCGGCCAGAGTCTGATACTTCCGGTTCTGGAGATGGTACTTCAGGCAACGCCAACAAGAATTCTGGGAGCTCTGCACAGCCCAGCTCTGAAGATTCGTCTTCGGGAGATGGCTCTTCTGGTAATGCGAACCAGGGTAATGGTCAGAGCAATTCTGGGTCACGCCACGGCTCTGATGCTTCGAACCAAGACGATAATGCTTCAGATAACACCAATCAAGAGCCTGTGGTCTCTTCTCCTTCGCGGGGTAAGAACAGTGGTAATCAGCAAGATACCGTCCAGGCTGCCGCTCCCACCGATGATTCCGACTCTGAAGCTCCGGCTCGGTTTGTAGCACCTAAACAGAATTGGAGGACTACTCAGCAAAACCAATATCCGCCTTATCAGCCGACTCAAGTATGGCCTACTTCGAAACCTACTCATGTTTGGCCAACTTCGAAGCCAACCCAAATATGGCCAACCTCCCAACCCACGCAGGTATGGCCGACTTCTCAGCCAACTTACCCAACTGTACCGACAAGCATGCCGACTCAGCCCACAAGCATGCCGACTCTCCCTACAAGCAGGCCAACTCAACCAACTTCAATGCCCACTCAGCCGACTTCAATGCCCACTCTTCCCACGAGTAGGCCTACCCAGCCAACATCTATGCCCACTCTCCCTACGAGCATGCCGACTCAACCCACAAGCATACCAACTCTCCCTACGAGTAGGCCAACTCAACCAACATCAATGCCGACTCTCCCCACAAGCATGTCTACCCAGCCAACATCCATGCCCACTCTCCCTACGAGCATGCCGACTCAACCCACAAGCATACCAACTCTCCCTACGAGTAGGCCAACTCAACCAACCTCGATGCCTACTCTCCCAACTAGCATGCCCACCCAGCCAACAAGTATGCCTACGCTGCCGACATCCATGCCGACTCAACCCACAAGTAGGCCAACTCAACCGACTTCAATGTCGACCCTTCCTACCAGCATGCCTACCCAACCAACTTCCATGCCAACTCAGCCAACATCTATGCCTACTCTCCCTACAAGCATGCCCACTTCTTCAAAGCCTACGACAATGTCTACCCAGCCTACAAGTATGCCTACTCAACCGACGAGTATGCCTACACAGCCAACAAGTGTGCCCACTTCATCTAGAACTACGAGCATGCCCACTCAACCGACAAGTATGCCTACGCTCCCTACAAGCGTACCTACTTCGTCCAAGCCTACAAGCATGACTACTCGGTCTGTGCCAACGACTACCAAGTCTTTGCCTTCAAGCATGCCAACTATGCCTATTACCACGAAGCCTACCAAGACTACCACTGTCACCAGATCCAGAGTGACTACTGAGTACATTACGTCAACTGTATACACTACAACTGTTCGTACGGTTACGGAATGTGGTCCATATGTCACCAAGTGTCCTCACCCTCCTTATGTAACAACGGAGACTATCATTGACTATACCACTGTTTGCCCTATTACCGAGACTATTTACCCTCCTCCGATGACTACCGAGTACACCACTTCAACTGTCTATACCACTTCGATATACACTATCACTGAGTGTGCTCCTTGGGTCCACAATTGTGGCTACATTCCTTATGAGACAACTGAGATCATCCCCATTTACACCACTGTTTGCCCCATCGATTACGAGCCAACTCCGGAGCCTCAGTGGACAACCTCAACCGTCTACACCACCTATTATCGAACTGTCACGGAATGCGAGCCTTACTGTCCTGAGACACCATACGTGACATGGGAAACTGTTCCTATCTACACTACAGTCTGTCCCGTTGATGAGGTAGCCCCTGCCCCTACCGCGCCGCCACATCATTACGAACCTGAGGAGTGCATGACTGAAGAACTCTCAACCAGCTGGTCCGCTTCTACTGTCTATTCAACCGAAGTTAAGACCAAGGATGATTGTGCTTGGGATGACTCATGGTGTGATTATGGTTACCCTTACGTTACAACCGAAACTGTCGTTCTCTCTACCACTCTCTTCCCAGAGGTCATTACGGAATGGGTCCCTTGCCCGACGTATCATCCTCCACCCCCACCTGTTGTTGTCACTTCCACATCGACTTTGACATACTACACTACTGAGTATTATGTCATCACTGCTTGCCCGCATAAAGTTGACTACTGTGATATCGGGCACAAGACCTCGACTGTTTACGCAACGGGCACAACCTGTTACACTTTCACTTACACTACAACTGTCCCCGAGACTACCTACACCAGAGCTGTGCCTCCTACAAGGACTCTTTCCACGGTTGTAGTTTCCACCGAGACTGGTTACAGCAGCAGGACCAATACCGTCTACTACTCCACAACTGAGACCTGGGCGACCTCTACCTATGCAACCCAGTCGACTGGGACTTCCACGTGGATGACCCAGTCTATACCCACCTATCCTACATCTGTTAAGCAGTCTTCCTCCATTGAGCAACCCAGCTCCATGGAGAAGCCCACTTCCGTCGATCAGCCTAGATCTATGTCACAGCAACCCTCGTCTGTTAAACAACCTACGTCTATGCAGCAGAAGCCCACTTCCATGCAGCAGCAACCCACTTCTGTTTATCAACAACCTACTTCCATGCAGCAACAGCCGACTTCTGTGTATCAGCAACCTTCGCGTAATGCGCCTCAGTCCATGCAAACTGCTCCTGCTGCTATGAAGTCTTCAGGCTCAGATTCTTCCCCCTCTCATTAAAGCGATATCACACAATTGGCACAGCTGGAGATGCCAGAGTTAGATTTTTTGTATGTAGAACAAATTGCGTCGATGCTTTGGAGGTCATTTCCTCTGGTGAAGGATCGAACTTGTTTTTATGAGAACAAGGATGTCACAGTCACTA
This sequence comes from Fusarium graminearum PH-1, assembly GCF_000240135.3. Taxonomy (NCBI): domain Eukaryota; kingdom Fungi; phylum Ascomycota; class Sordariomycetes; order Hypocreales; family Nectriaceae; genus Fusarium; species Fusarium graminearum. The sequence goes on along the minus strand of NC_026475.1, from coordinate 3,119,935 downwards.
CAATATGGTCTCGTCTTCTATTACCATGTATACATTCCCTTTCAATAGTCAATTCATACTATCATTACATCCCTAATCTTAATCGTCGTGAGGTTAGTGAATGGCAATTTCCGCTTGGTTTCCTTTTTTAAGATGTTTCACACCTGGGATTGTCTCATTGCAGGGTATGTGGCCTCGACGGTGGAAAGAAGTTTGCAGGAGATTTATCGCAATTGGGCTATCAGACAAATGATACATATAGTAGAAATGAATGGAGACTAGGTGAGGTCTCTTGGAGATTATTGATTGACTTGTTGGGATGTAGAGGTCAATCATTTACGATGGGGAGCAATCAGCGATTTCGGACGTTAGCTGCTACCAGTCATTAAAGCAGATCATTATCCGGATTCTCTCGGGTATCAGACCACAAAAATAATTCGCTCAAAGAGTATGATCCAAATACCCCGATCTGAAACCCATATTTTATCGCCTGTATGTCCAATTGAATGCTTCTCTTGCCCACTTGAAGACCAACGCCCGTAAAGATTTTGCAACTTGGACAGGAATTTCTGATCCAAGAAACAGGCAGAAAAATAAACAGAAGAATAATTGGACAGAGCCTCCGAGTGGAGGCGAGCCAAGACTCTCGGTTACTGTTGCTAAACCAAATGGAGAGATTCAAACCCTGCTTAAGTTGTGGGGAGCGGGCGGGGATTATTGCAAGGCCAAAGCTTGGTTTTGGACAAGAGATTCAAGAATTTCGTTGCCTGAAAGCCACTCTTTTCTCCGCATGCATCGGTCTATGGGATATGTCCAGTGATAACCCTGTGTTATCTCTCAATAGACCTCAATAGACCTCAGAAGAGAATGTTTTTTACTACGCAACTGGGCAAAGAATCGTCCGAGACTGGATGATATTGCAGCGTTTGATGATAATCACAAACATCTCTGTATAAGGAAGTGATAATCATGTGAGAAAGGAATGATCCAACAGTACAACCAAACAACCTTGTCAGCAGAGCTCAAAAATCCTGATGGGGTTCCACGACCCGCCCTTCGTAATTTCAATGTCTCTCAGAACCAATAAACCCACCAAAACTCTCCGCATTGATCCCATGGGGTAACACTACGTCGTGTCGTCATCCCCACATCCCCCAGCTCCAAATAACCTTGGCACAGGCTAGCCAAGACTGTTAACTTGCTGCCTGGGCTTGGCAGGGTGGGAAGCTTCGGCTTGCCAAGTTGAGCCCTGAGGGTTGCCAGACCACCAGCTTTAAAAATAAGCTTATATATACAGGGCTTATGTCTGGAGTCCTTGATCATCATGATCTGCTTGTTGTCTCTGCAGTCTTCTTTCTTCCAAGCCCACTGCCTGTCTCCTCAATACTGGATGCAATTAGGTGATTCATCATGGCCGACAAAGACATCTCCCCCAGTCTTTCATACGATGACAAGAACGCAAGCTTCCCTCCCGAGAAGGGCGGTGCAGAGATTCTAGAGCACGCTGGTCAAGGCCGCCGTGGTTCCACTGCTGTCAACCTTGTCCAGAATCCTCTACAGGTTAGTTTTATTGGTTGACACCAGATGCATATGCAATCTAACTCTTATCTCACAGAACAAAACGAAAGAGCAAACTATTGCCGACGCACGCGTCTTTGCCGAGTCCAATGGCATGTCCGAGCACGCCGACCTTTTCGGCAGAGCCGCTCTCATTGCCCGTGATCCCGAGAGCTTCGAATCGGTCGACCTTCTTGATGATGAGCGAGAGGCTCTCATCTACGAAAGGGACCACAAGTGGCACGGGTCAAAGATGCTGTGGTACTCAATTGGTCTCTGTGCTGTTGGTGCTGCGACACAGGGTTGGGATCAGACAGGTGCCAATGGCGCCAACCTCTCATTCCCCAAGGAATTTGGTATCGATGGTACGGGACGCGATGAGTGGATTGTTGGTATCATCAACTCCATCATTTTCCTGACTGCTGGTCTGATCGGTGCTTTTATTGTCGATCCCCTCAACCACTACTTTGGCCGACGTGGAGAGATCTTCATTACAGCCGCATGTTTGACTGCTACTCCTATTGCATCTGGATTTTCCAGGAACTGGCAAGAGCTATTTGCCATCCGTTTCATCATGGGAATTGGTATCGGTGCCAAGAATGCTACTGTGCCTATCTACTCCGCAGAGATGGCACCTGCTAGAATCAGAGGTGCCCTTGTTATGTTCTGGCAACTTTGGGTTGTCATCGGTGAGTAATTCCGACTGCACCTCTATTTTATATCTTTACTAACAATTCCAAAGGCATCTTCCTTGGATTCTGTGCCAATGTCATCGTCAAGGATATCGGCGACATTGCTTGGCGACTGGAGCTTGGTTCAGCCTTTATTCCTGCCTTTCTTCTCATGATCGGCATCTACTTTTGCCCCGAATCACCCCGCTGGCTGATGAAGCATGGCCGAATTTCTGAAGGATTCGTCTCCATGTCCAAGCTTCGTGCCCATCCCATCATTGGTGCCCGCGATTACTACTACTCGTACGTTATCTACCACGAGGAGCTTCGCGAGAACGCTGGTGCTGGTTACTTCCAACGTCTCTGGGATTGTTTCGCTGTCCCCAGAATTCGAAGAGCCAACTACGGCGCCAGCACTGTCATGTTGGCCCAGCAGATGTGCGGTATCAACATCATCTCTTTCTACAGCTCTACCATCTTCAGAGAGGCTGACTTCAGCCATGATCAAGCCCTCTACGCATCCTTGGGTTACGGTGCTATCCAGGTCGTCTTCACTATCCCAACTCTTTTCTTGATTGATACCAAGGGACGAAGATTCTTGACTCTGGCAACATTCCCCTTCATGTGCATCTTCCTTCTGGCTGCTGGTCTTGCTCTTCTCAACAACACCGACAACCAAGCTGCCAAGATCGCACCTGTTGCCCTCTTTGTGTACCTTTTCACCATCGCTTACTGTCTTGGAGAGGGACCCGTTGCCTTCCAGTACTCAGCCGAGGTCTTCCCTACCATCCAGCGTGAGCAGGGTATGGCCTGGGCCGTTTGCATTAACAACACCTTTGCTGGAATTCTAGGATTGACGTTCCCCCGAATGAGGACAGTCATGACTCCTACCGGTGCCTTTGGGTTCTACGCCGGACTCAACCTCATTGCTTGGGGTATGATCTTCTGTTTCGTTCGTGAGACTAAGCAGATGACTCTTGAGGAATTGGACCAAGTCTTCTCTGTGCCTACCAGCCAGTTCCTATCCTATGAGACCACGGTTTGGCTTCCCTACATGTTCAAGAAGTACATTCTTCAGAAGAAGATTGAACGACCTCCTCAAATCATTGAGAAGAGCGAGAAGACACTCGCGTAAGAGTGAAGGAGAAGGAAGGAATATGCACATTCAGAGACGAGGATATTGAGTTAGTTGGGGCTTATTGATACCATGTCACAGAGTTTTGGCACAATGTCATAAAATCTGTGGCCCTGATAGCTGTACATAGCAATAATATGTATAATGATATACCAATGTTCGCTCTTCGTCATGTTTGGCAAAACTCCGGTGCAATGTGTGAAGCGAAAAGTAATTAATTGATTGATGACACTGCATCCGTTATGACGCAAATTGGTTTTGTATGTGCCTAGTAATAAATCCCCATGTGCAAAGGTTCCTCTTTGCAGCCAGACACAGCCTGATTTTGTTATGATTGAAACTGGTTATATCATGGGCAACAGAAAGGTTGGCGTCCCAATTCTTAGGGATGGAAATTTGAAAGGTATTCTCAAAGTAGCAAATACTGACCTACTGATTTCGCCTAATATGGTTCTAGTAGCCAATAATCTTATCCCGAAGAAAACCTGCTAAACTGAAAGAACAAAGATCAGTAATACAGCTCTAATGCATTTCTCAACCAAGCGCTCCTTTCAGCTTCCTCCTACCGGAAACATATACATCTTTTACTAACTCATGGCAAAGATTGCTGTTACGACTTTCAAGAGATATTTTGTCCACGAGAATAAATGTGTGTTATTGTATGTACATTAATGCTTGTATAGCCTGAATGGTCGAAGTGAACATTTGGGGAAAACCCGGCCCTAGAAGCCTTTCATCCACCTTATCCATCCATCGAAGCAACCTTCCATATTCATCATATGTCACAACGTTCCTCCAATTTAAGAAGAAGCCTTGACACGGCAAAGGATCCAGCCGAGTGGAACTGAGTTTGTGCTGATCTTTGCGTCCTTCTTGACAGTAAACTCCGCGCTGCCGGGAAGAGTGGCATACTGGTCCTTGTACATCTGACAAACAACCTGATCCTCGGCAGGGGCCTTGACACCCTTAACAGTCGAGAAAACGTTGGCGATCTGCAGCTCGGTGACTTGGACACCGTCCTGGTGGGTGAGGACGCCAAGTGGGACGTTCTGGGGAAGAGTGCTCTGTTCACCGCTGATGGGTGCGTTGACAGTCATGATGGCGACTCCAACGTAAGGCTTCTGCTTGGGAGGAGCAGCCATGACGGCTGAGGAGAAGGCAGCGACGCCAGCGAAAATAGTAGGAAAGTGCATGATGATGGTGTTTTGGAATTGATGTTGTGACTTTGGGTTTGAACTTATGAGTGATTGATTCGAATTGATATTGATGGCTAAGAAATGTTGTTTTTAGGGTTGCACAGCTCTCTTTATATATCGAAAGGCTGCTTCCGGGGCGGAGTTTCCGTTGAATATTTTCTGTATCAAAAATAATATCGCATTTGCTCTCTTGCAGTGTTACGTGTAGTCATCTCATACTGTGGATTCAACATAAGACCTCCACAATAAGCATCTGTGATCCTCCTGCGCAGGCGAGATGAGCCCCCTGTCCCGAGGGACAAAGCTGACTGCATGTGGAAATTAAATGGCCACAATGTGGGCCAATAACAGCAGAATATGACTGGTTTATTTTGACCTTGATCAATGCCAGGGTTTCCAGAATTCCATAGCCTGCAGAATAACAAAGGATGAGGGGCTTAGATCACCATAGCCACATGATCTGACCCGATTTCAACGGCGACTACTATATCGAGCCAAGACAACTCAGGTTACCTCGTATTGATCAAGGTCAACTCATTGGCTGTCAGAAGCCATTCTCCTGAAAAGGAAAAGACGATTGTAAATAGCCCCGGGGTGTCCAATGGCGGCGGTGAAGAGCAAGTCGTTGCGCCCCAATCCTTCATAGAAGATCATTGATAATCAATATTTTAGTCACATTTTCAAGGGTCCTGAACTAGTAATGGATTTCAAAACGTATGTTTGCGCGAACTTATCTTAGCATATTCAATATTTACTCCTTCAACTTTGTAAGTTTGTAAAATTCCACAATTGTGCTTGTTATGTATCTACACATCACCAGGAACTCTTGAGACATCCACATTTCGCCAATTATTATGATTCAGCTGTCCAAGGGCTTGGAGGATAAGAGACGAAATTAGTAGATATACTTATGCTGCTTAGACTAGGCTTCTTAGACTATTTATTTTGTACTCTAAGAGGCAAAGGTTTCTGATACCCTCTAGCCAGCAAATCTCCATCCCTTGGGTTCTCCAGCAGCATTCTCTGCAGCTTCCAGCTCCTTGTTCTTCTTGTTAACATACCATTTAGTAATCAACACAAAAACGACGACAAGGCCACAGCCCGCAATAATCGCGCCACCACCAGTCTGATAGTATGGCTCCTGGTTTCGAAGGAAGAAGTAAGGCGTGAACCAATGAGACACGGAGGACACACAATTAGCATAGGCGATCAGGGCAGCACGCTTGGTACGAGGCCGAGGTACTACCGTTGTCTCCCAGGAGATTTGAAGCTTTGGACACAGTCAGCATCCACTAAATGATGGGGATAGGTGGTCTACTTACGTTGAGACCAACAAACGGTCCAATGACGAGGAGAATCATGCAAAAGTATCGAGCGCCAACATTCAGTGTAGAGATCATAACCGCGCATCCCACCAATGTGAGGAGAATGGGTACTATGATGTGGTATCCATGCTCCAGACGTCTACCAGACGACCAGGAAATGACCAAGGTGACCAGAAAAGCAATAATTGGGGGAGGGGCCTGAATGAGATACGTAGTTGTTCCTGAAAAGCCGAGGGTAGCGACGATCTTTAACTAATTAGCAATGAAGAAGTCATAAAGATGTGTCAACTTACAGAGGGGAAGAAGTCCTTGTAGGATTGTCCAATGATCAGACAGAAATGTATAGCCGCAAAGAGGTGCGAGAAAGGATCTTTCATGCACTGTGTTCAACAGGTTAGTCGTTGCTCAGCCATGATTTCAGGTTCAGACGTACCATCCAGAAACCACCCCAGTAGTCACCAGCATCATCTTCAGATAAGCCACCAGCCGAAACAGCCTGGCGATACTGAGCCATCTCAGCCTCTTCCTCGGTGATAAAGTACGTTCCAGTATTGTCGGAAAAATTTGGAATAAATTTGAAGCTGACGATAGCAACAAGAATGCTCGCGGCGCCTTCGAGGAGGAGAAACCACTTCCACGCTCTCAAGTTAGCGACACCCTCCATATTAGTCAGAATTCCAGCAGCGAGTAGACCAGAAAGGGCCTGAGAGATTGTGTTTCCAGCGTGCCAGATGCCCATCCTCAAAGGAGACTCGTGCTTTGTGTACCAGGATGAGGTCATAAGGGAAACGGCTGGAACGAAGGGTCCTTCGACTAGTCCGATAATGAAACGGCATAGACAGAAGCCCCAACCTGCAGTAACAGCGGGCATGCAGATAGTGACGCAAGACCACGCAAGCATGCAAGAAGGAAGAAGAATTCGGGGTCGTCCTTTTGCGATGATGACGTTTGCAGGGATTTGTGAAATAATGTATCCGACGTAGAATAAAGAGATGCCCAGAGACCACATAGTATCAGACATATGCAAATCCTCTTGCATACCGGCGAGACGAGCGTTTGAGACATTGATTCGGTCGAGATAGCTTTTCCATGGTCAGTGTGTGACAGTACATTCAAGGATATAAATGATACTCACTTCATCAGAAGCATGGCTGTGACCATTGGAAGGAACTTCCAGTCGAGTTTGCGTACAAGGGACTTCTCAATGGCAGCTCGTTCATCGGGAGTCTTGTCCCTGATGAGGGCGTATCGTTCAAGAACCTCATCACGTTCGGGGGCATTTTCGTCGTATTCCACGTTTCGTTTGGCATCCAAGGAGCCGAGTTTTGAATGAACGGAGCTGGCCATCTTGGAGAAATAAAGTGTGTAATCGGGTAATCTGGTCGATGGTAAAGACAAAGCCCGCTGATGACTGAAAACATGGTGTACGAAGCATCAGACTTTATACAACCTTGTTTACTTTCATTTTCCATGGCCAAGGTAGTTTTCTCACGACTCGCCCGCAAATACGAAATCGCTCTCGGCTTCCAAGTCTGGATCCTCCCCGCATCCCCGCGTTTACAAAGTCTGGAGTAAAGTAATGTCTTGGATCGTGGGGGTTGGATTCGGATGTAACCCATCGGACAAGATCCGCGAATCAATTCAGTTTGTTGCTTTGAAACGGTGCGGGGCCGAAAGGAGGTAGTGTTGGGGTAAACGCCGTAGTGTTGACGCTACAGCAGGCTATTGTCCAGCAAGGAAGACGGTCAAGGCAAATGACTGATCAACTGGTCCGAGGACTCAAAGAAGCGTAGCTCTGAACCAAAGACCGAAGGTGGATGGGGATCTCTGGCGGCATAAACCCCAGATATTCCTGGTCACTTGTTAGCCAAAGTTTAAGCTTAGATCACTGACTCGCGGGAATATTTGCCTGCACACTAGCCGGTCCCTCCATGATCTTGGTTGAAAGTGACAACAGGAACTGCTGGAATACGCTGATGGCGATAAACCTTGTCGAGCACTGGGTTAGCAAAACAGAGGCTTTGCTGACCACTTCAAATGTCTGCGCGAACCCTTGTGCAGAGGACACCCCATCCGAATTAACAAGACACAAATACACAACAGCAGCTGCTAAAATTGTGTAGGCGTCCAAGAACGATGCCGCTGTCGTGTTAGCAGTTGGCTTACTGTATAGTTTTTCAATGAAACTCTTGCAAGAATTGATGGCGTCAGTCTTGATCTCCGGAGACTCTCCGAAAGCAAGTAGCGAGTCGGTTCCAGTGCCGGAAGGAGGATTGACTATCAGAATCATTGCCCGACAAGATAGCTGATCCAAACAATCGAGTTGACCACGTGGCGAGACAGTATCATTCGTCGGTGGTGGAAACTCTCTCCAGAAACAAAGATTACCGTACGAGAATATCGGACTGGTCTGTCGGCTTCCGCAGATGTCTGATACAAGCTGCGCGTGAATTACAAGGTGCCGACTATATGTAAGCTTTCTTATCACCGTCGCTGATAATTCTAGTTCATTGTCAATTGGGACATCGGGAATCTACACCATCGTAATCAGTAACATTCTCCTTAAACTGGGTCTTGTGCATTTACAGAAACCGAGATGTCTTCATCTGTAATACCAAAAGGTCTGCCCATGGAAGATGCCAAAGAGCGATCAAGCAGGTAGACTGTCCAAAAGACCCAATCACTTCGGTAGGCAGTGTCTGGCCCAAGCCGACTTTGCGGGATAGCAGTTTTATGTAAGCCAGCAGCTAGGCAGTTTGTCCATATGAATCCCATCAGATGCCAAGTAGAGCCCCCGGAGGGATTGAACAAGGAAAATACAGCCAGTAGTAACATACAATGTAATGTATCGAATGGCTCTTGGGAATGTAAAATTGATGGCAGTAGTTTGACAGCTGCACTGTGGAGATTTGTGGCCAGTGCAGTCAAGCGACCTTTTTCTGCTGACATGCTGATGCCAATCGCAACAGCTAGATATGTGTTGAAGCGATGGAGCAAAGGTTGGTCTGTGCCATCGGAGTCAACGACTGCATGATATTGCTCCATCAAACGGCTCTCATCTATGTGCGGAAGCCATACAATCCAGTCGATAAATCGTTGGATGTAGATCGATGTAAGATCAGGTGTTAGTACGATGGGTCGATCATCATCGAGGGAGATATGGTGGGAAGACGAGGCTGAGGCCTTGGACGGATCTTGACCATCTACAGCCAGAGCTGCCGAGATAGACTCAATCATTGAAAGTTTATGGGGCTCGTTGCCAATGTGAGCACGCGATTCAGCCATTGCCCGATTAGACAGCAAACCGATAGCACTCATTGTATCCTCCACAGTTGACTGATCCTCGCCATTTGGCAAAGTATTATCGGTTTCCGCGTTGACCACTGGCACATAGCCTTCAGTTGAACGACGTCTTTTTCCATTGATGGGTAGAGCAGTATCTGAATTGAAGGATCGTCGAGTCTGAAGATGGGATATTTCAGCTGCTTTGACCTTTTGCTCGAGTTCAGCCACGCGACGTTTCAGAGACTCGACATAACTATTTTGTGTCAGCATTACCCACCAGAACTTCTAGGTAAAGGAGTAATCGTCCTGCAAGCTGAAGTAGAACCATTGGTGATCGATCATATTGTAATGAAAATGGTCTTCGTGGTATGTGATGCAACGGCGCCAAGGCCAACTTACCCATTAACTCTAGCAGGGGTAAGACCAGTCTCTTCAGAATCGAAGTCGAATTGCTGAGAGCGCGCAATGCACTCCACTCCTTGAGCAGCACATGATGTGCAGGCTGGACGTATCCTGTCACACTTTTGCTTCCGCCGAAAACATCTCTGGCAAGCGACCCGATTCTTGGCTTGTGAGGAACTGGGGTGGTCACTGGCTCGTGCAGGGTTTGAATCTGAGACTTCGGAACGGTTTCGCCGATCGTTTGTCATGTTGTGCTTTGTTTGGAGCTTTGATGTGAAAACGGAGCTATTCCGAGGGGAAGTCCGGGGATGATGCAGCTTTATCGGAGATGTTCCTATACGATCACGTGGAGAGTCCAAAGCGGTTAGTTGCTTCGCTCGTGGGGTAACATGGGGAGGCAGCTTTCGTCTGGTCGAGATGAGAACAACAATTTACTTTATGCAAACAATTTCTAACTAAATTATGATAGACCAATTCCAACCCATTTGCTACGCTGTCACTGCCACGCCGTTGGTAGCTCCATTCTTGAGCCCATTGGTGATTCCATTTGTAACAGTCTTGGTACCGTTTCCATTCGTGATCTTGGCAGGAGCACCATTTGTTTGTGATGCCTTGACAGACTCGTTCAAGGCTGACATCTCAGTCGCCCTCTTGCTGGCTGCTCCCATAAGCAAAGGACCATCAGTAGCAGCCATAACCCAGCGAGCTCCCATCTTGCAAAACTTCTCAACAAGGTCAAGTCGGGCATGAAGACCTCCAACACCCAGCCACTTTCCGTGCTTTTGGCAGGCCGCAATAGTACGGGCGTAAGCCTCAGTCACGCGAGGGTTCTCGTAATCTCCAGGGATACCCATCTCAGCAGTCAAGTCGTTTGTGCCAATGAGAAGTGAGTCAACGCCAGGGAGCGCAGCAATCTCATCCACTAGTTCTAGAGCCTCAAGGGTCTCGATCATGGGGATGACTAGTGTGGCTTCGTTGGTAATAGGGTTGGATTGCTTTGCGGGGATGGAACGAAAGCTGTGCTGGGGAAGGCCGTTGGTAGATGAACGGAATCCAATGGGCTGGAACTTGGCAGCGTTGACAACGTCCTGTGCGTCTTGGACTGAGCGGATATGAGGTACCACAACGCCGAGCGCGCCACCATCAAGGACTCTTGAGACAAAACAGGGGTCCTTGCTGGGGACACGAACAATAGGGGAGATGCCGCAATACAGAGCCGCAACACATAACTGGCTTGTCGACTCAAGATCCATTGATGAATGCTCACATTCTAGGAAGAGTCCGTCAAAGCCAGCAGTCTTGGCCATGCCCACGATTTCTATGCTCTTGCACAACTTGATGGTCATGGTGTATGCGACCTCATCTCTGAGCATTTTCTCGCGCATGGAGTGGGGGATCGATGCAAGAGCCATTGTGAATAATTGTGTTGGTTCGTTGATCGAAAGAAGAATGTGATTCAAGTAGGGGTGGTTGTATAATAATTGTCAAGTATGATGTGGTAGATGGTCTGGTTAGGATGATATTGAAGACAACTTTGGTAGTTAGTCTCTGTATAAAGAATAATTGATGCTTAATAGGATAAATAATGTCGAATGTGAATACGGTGAATGTGATATCGTCTTGTATTAATATACAGTTTTGAAACGAGCTTGAAGAGAGAGGTATCTTGAACAACCCGTTATCAACCGTCAATTTGCCCACTTGTTCCAGTCCCCACATCGGGGTTGCATTCCCGCAATGACTGTCTCATTGTCGAGCACTAAAGCCGATATACGAAGCCGAGTCATTGCGGGGTCGGACTGGGGCCGACAATAACGATGTAGTATTGGACTTTTTCCGTCGCAAGGACACCGGCCAAACACACCCGCGGGACAGATACGATGCGGAAGGCAATGATCAACGGGAATACGAGCAATGGCCTACCGGCGGCATTCCGGGCTATGTTTAGAATGGCGTAACAGAAGATAGATAAAAAATGCAAGTCATTAAGCATCTTGTTTCCTCAAAGACAGTGTCCCCGTAACAAATCACCAACTGCATACATTCTCACTTGATCCTCTCCTCACTTCTCCATCTGACTTTACTGCAATCATCATGGCCCCAGGTATCATAGAAGGAGCTCTTCCAGACAGTCTATCTTCGGCCTCTGGGAAGCCCACTGTTTACCTTCTTGACACATTCCATCCTCAAGTCCTCGCCTATATCAAAGAGAACTTTGATGCTATCACGACAGATGACCCCCGTCATAGTCGATGGCGACAAGAGGCCCGCTACCTTCTCGTCAGATCGTCTCGTTTGACGGCACAAGACATTATATCGTGCCCCAATTTGGTGGCGATTGGCAAACAAGGAGTCGGGTTAGACAAGATAGATGTCGATGCTTGCGCTAGCCGTGGCATCAAAATCTTCAATACGCCTGGCGTCAATGCGCGAGCCGTCGCTGAGCTTGTTTTGACTCTTGCCACTGCTTCCGCCCGCCAAGTTGGATCTATCATCGCTAAGCAATCATCTGGCATTCTTGTCCCAAAGGAGAAATGCTCTGGCTTGATTCTCCATGAAAAGACCATCGGCATCTTGGGAATGGGAAACATCGGCAAATGTGTCGCCAAGATCTTCAGAGGTGCTTTTGACGCAAACGTAATTGCGTACGATCCTTTTCTACCTGCGGATGCCTGGGAGGAAATTCCTCACAAACGCGCTACTTCGGTCGAGGAGGTCTTGAGGTCATCCGATGTCATCACAGTGCATATGCCATTGACCCCGGAGACAAGGAATCTCATCGGTTATGATCAAATGAAGAAGATGAAAAAGACCGCCATTGTCATCAACACTGCACGGGGCGGCATCGTTAACGAGGATGATCTCAAGCAAGCTTTATCAGAGGGTCTGATATGGGGTGCAGGGCTAGACTGCCATACGGAGGAACCCCCCAGTTATGAGAAGTATCAGGGTCTGTGGGAAAGCGGCAGAGTTGTTAGCACGCCTCATATTGGAGCTGCCACAGCTGAGACACAAATGCAAACAGGCATGGCAGCAGCGAGATATCTGTTAGAGTTCGCGTTGAAAAATGCGTAGATTAAGGAAGGTTGGAAATTTAAATGTATGTTTGGTGCTTGACACAACTTTCAAGACTATGGGTATCGTCTTGGGCTGCCCTGCATCAAGAGTCACACACAGTAACTCAACCAAAATTAGCGTCAAGATGCAACTCTTTTTCTCATGCGGGGTAGGTCACGTGAAGACGAACCAAATTCCACGCCGGGCTCTGTGTATTTGTATTTATGTCAGGCCAATCCCCAGCTGTCTATGATGTTGAGATCTAGGTCTACTTAGCTACATACCAAGACAAAACGATAATGATTTCTTCGTTATCCTCACGCCTCCCTCGACTACCAGCCTGCCAGGCATGCGCTCAGAAAAAGACAAAGTGCGACAATGGCAGACCGAGTTGTTCTTCTTGTGAGAGAACAGGCCTCGAATGTCTTATGGTGACTTCAGACGCTGATGTCAGTACCCAACTATCTCGAGCGTAAGGATTGTTCTCTGGTGACTTGTCATCTACACATAGCTGACAAGTGACTCAGTATGATTGATGAGTTGGAAAGGAAAGAACAGGCTTTATCTCAAAGACTCAGAGAGCTGGAGGCCAGCTCGGCAGCTCATGATCCCGGTAAAGCAGATACCTTGAGTCCGGACGACCGACATACGCGAAATTCGATAGCAGCTTCATCGCCAGCAACAAGGGAAGGAGCTAGTATAAGGTATACAGAACCCTAACTGCCATGCCTCTTTAGCTGAAGAAAGCTCAGCTTGGGGTGTAAAAATAAATGACTCAAGTTTTACGTGTGTTTAGTATGAACTTACTTACTGATTTAGTCTCTTATGCTAGTTTTATCGCACACCTATTCTCCGATGCAAATTGGAGAAAGTCCCATGCCAGTTTGCTGCGAACATTGGCGGATGCACCAGGCGTGGGAGAGGTATCGATAGCTCCTTGCGCACTACCATCCGCGGCAGAAACGCAGATGCTTTTTGAGAAATAGTGAGTGCTATAAACGTTTCATTTCCAGCACTAATCAAGATAGCTTGAGCTGGGCACATATCCAGAATCCGTTTCTCCTCCGCCGAAGCATCTGGGCACTTCATCAACGTCTGCTCAATAACCAGGACGCCTCTGCTCCTGTGGCTAACCACGACCTGTTCAGAGCATTTATGCTTTGCGCTATTGGCTCCGTGCTGCCATATCGGAACAGGATACATGACCGGCATCCGGGAGCATATTACAACGCTGCATTGCAGTATCTCGGGACTGAGTTTCTGACTAGAGGGCTAGACTCTGTGCAGGATCTACTACTTATATGTAGATTTGGAATCTACCATCCAATCGGTATGTCGCAACTCGTAAATAGTTACTTCTCTAACTGGCAAAGGCACATCTGTATGGGATGTTGTTAGGGTCTGTGGTCGTCTTTGCATTGAGCTAGGGCTGCACAACAACCCGAACGTACAGGGCGACCTACTTCAAACGCAACTTAGACGGAGGATATTCTGGCAATTCTACCTTATTGATAGGTACAGCTCCACAACACTAGACCGACCGTTTCTCATCGACGACAACGATATCAGCACCAAATTCCCTGTTGAGACAAGCGACGAAGAGCTCGAAGCAGCTAACAACCAAGTCCAATGCCTCGACTCATTTGGCATCAACCATGAACCCAATGTACAGAATGAGATGACAGTGTTCTTCGTTTCAGTGAAGCTCCGACAGGTGTCATCACATATCCAGACCGAGTTCTCCAAGTTACGGCGCAAAGTTATTGATTCCCCATCCAAACGTCTTCTTCCGGGTCACATTCACGTGGCAATGACCAAACTGTTGCAAGAGTTGCAGGATTGGAGAAATAATTGCCCCATCATTCAAGAGCCTAGCTGCCTGTATGAGACTCAAGAATGGTACGACCTTTTGCTGGCTCGAGAGCGGCAATCTGTCTTACGAAGAGCTATAGACCTTGTGCCAAAAGTCAATGGATCGCCGCCAAAAGGGATACTGACCGTCTTCCTGAGATCTTCCCTAGAGACTATTGATCGGTATCACAGCCTATGGTGTATGAAGAGAACCATGATGACACATACGCGAAGCTACTTTCATATGCTGTTCACTGCAGGATTGTCTGTCATGTACTGCACATCAGTATCAAAGACGATCGCAGCAGACGACTTGCGTGCGTCATATCAAGGGTTGCTACGGTGTCGAGAATTGCTGAATAGCGTTACTAAGCAGCTTCCTGATGCTAACAACTACGTCTCTGTCTATGAGGCACTGTTTCGTGATGTATCACAAAGGCTGTGGCCAAAGGAAAGTGAGACAAGTCTTCCATCTGATGCATCTCTGGTAGCACCAGCCACCTCTGCAGTTCCAAGCTATCCTCATGATCTTGGGAACTTTGCCAACGGATTGCCTCAGCATATACTGACAGACTCACTACCTTCTGACATGGATAATATGTCGAACTTTGCAACGAACCGCAACTTCTTTGATGAGAGCGTACTTGACCCTGTGAGTCAGTTTAGAGCTCCGATGCAAACAGACAATGACATCAATCTTGAGGGAATTAATTGGGCGCTTATGAGTTACGACTCACTATGGAATATGGAATCTGCCTTGGGCCAGTATGTTTATGGAGACCCTACTAATACTGGTGGTTGGGAGGGATTTGAGTTTTAGAATATACATTAACCGCTTGTATTGTGTCGAGTCCCAGCCAGGCCAATGAAGAGGCCATGTATACACAGTAAAATGATTGTCCCTGGGTTGGGGGAGGTTATATTGATTCTTAGGGTTAAAAGTTTTCAATTGAACCAGTTCCCTCCGTTTCGTTCTTTCCGCTTGCCGCCATGTCAAAACTCTATCTACGTATAGGATGGAACGGCTACAAATCCCCCAAATCTACATCACCTATTAGGTAGCAGAAATATTAGCCTCCTAAGTCTTAGGGTATAGAAATAAGTCGTCTAAGAATCATAGTCTAAGTGGCATGAGCTGCTCTAATAATTTTATCTCTTATGATCGTACCGGTCAATTCCTATGCTACCCTGAGGATGACCTCTCCCACTAGGTACCGAGCCCCAGTTCACGTCTTTCTGTTTCCCGGCCCAAGCCCCTGAGGTAGGACCATGGAATGGTTCGCCAGCCAAATCGTCGAACCCAAGATTGAGGCTGAGCCTGAAACCAAAGACCCTTCTTTTGAGCTTTATCTAACAGAAGGAACGGGAGTGCGTCAAAGCTCGAGGCTCGGGCCATGCGTCACGCCGCAACACTTGGACTGGGTCACATGGGTCGCATGTCTTGACATGCGATAGAAAAAGGCAGAGACCAGAATCGAATGCATCGATTTCGGTTGCACATTAGATCTATACAATAGAATCAATTGATCGAATTAGTTTCCGATCTACACGTTCCTATACACGTTCATTGGTCAATCAATCGCTACCAACTCGCCGATGGATATCCATCTATGCGATAAATGGAAACCATGATATAAGTAGATCTGTGTAGTTGGAAAAGATGTGATGCGAAAGACAAACGTAGAGGGATACTATCCCATCATACAACCAAGATTCCCTCCTAGGAGCGGTTCTCGATATGCTTAGATACCACAGACTCCTGATCCTTCATGTCAGGCTCCAGAATCTCACGAGCAGCAGGCTTCAGGTCATCTGCTGTAGGATATGCAATCTTATGTACAGTGTACCAAGGCCTCTCAAATAACTTATCCATACTCTCCAGTGATCGTCCAGATGTCTCGGGCATGGCGAAGTAAACGTAGATAAGCGAGCAAGTGGCGATGCTCATGAAGAAGACAAAAGCGCCGTACCTCTGAGTCGCAGCCAGAAGCGAAGGCATCGCACGCGAGCAGGCGAAGTAAAATGCCCAGTGGACGGCCATAAGGATTGATACATTGATGGAGCGGATGCGGATGGGAAAGACTTCGGCGGACACAAGATACGGGATAGAGAACCAACCGATAGACCAACCGATGGCATGAATGTAAATAGCTGCGATAGCTGCGCGACTGGCTGCCATGGCGGAAGTGTTGGCCTCGACATCCTCAGGGGTCCAGCCGTTGGTGATTTTGAGATAAGCCCCAACGAATGCCAAAGTCAGAATCTGAATTGCGATACCAGTCATAAGGGATCGACGTCGGCCAATGAAATCGATGACAAAAACGGAGAATAGGAGGACCGAGACAAACTTCAAAATCGCGTAGCAACCGGTCGCGAGGAAACGAGATTCAGTGCCAGCGATTCCAAGATATCCAAAGATCGTAGGAGAGTACTGGGTAATTGCATTTGCTCCCGAAAATTGACCAAAAACATGACATGCAAACATGAGGGTGAATCTTCGACGGTTGCTAAGGTCTAAAAACGTCTCCTTTACCAAATCCCAGGTGTTGGCACCAGCCACAATCTCGATTTCTTGGTTGAGCTGTGACTCAATGCCCTGGAACTCTGATTGGACATACGGATGATCTTCGGGAAGTCCCCGAAATCTTGACAAGATGGCAAGTGCTTCGGTCTTCTTGTTCTGGCTCAAAAGGAAGCGAGGCGTCTCAGGGGTAAAGAACGTGCCAACACCCCAGATCAAAACGGGGATCAGTTGAAGGGCAGTGGGCAGCTGCCATTGAAGGTTCGTTCCTGCGTGATACTTTGTTACTCCATAATTGAAGAAGAATCCAAAGACAACGCCGAGTTGTTGGCAGCATGTATACTGGAGAGTCAAGAGACCTCGGATCGGCTGGGGAGATATCTACAAGAAATGACAGTCAGTGTGGGCAGAACCAAGTACATTTGAATGCATACACACCTCTGCAATGTAGACTGAAGGAAGAACAGTAGTCGCACCAATTCCGATTCCGGATATCACACGCGTCGCGTAAAGAACACTGAGATTGTTACTGAACGTTTGGCCAAAGATACCAGCCATATAAACAACAGTAAAGAATTGAAAGGTTCGTGCTCGACCAAGTCGCTCGGTAAGCCACACGCAAGCCAAACAGCCAAAAACAGCTCCAGCCGTGGCGATTGCCACGATCCATCCTTTGGTGTTGGCATACTCGTGGTCGGTCTGATTATCGATTCCGAAGTGTTCTTTGAAGACTTCCATGATGACGAGGGACGCGATATTGCCTGGCATAAAATGGTCAACTTGAGTTGGATCGCGTGTGTCAAAGCACTACATACCTTCGTCAAACCCTTTTGCAACGCCAGCGAAAGCCCATATGCAACTGCAAGCGAGAAGATACCAATTGAAGATTTCTCTCGGACTGTTTTTGATGGCCTTTATCGTGGCCTTGATCATGTTTGGTCTAGCCATTGTCAAGAATTGAGCTGGTCGCTACCTGTAAACCTTGAGGTAGGAAACAAAAACAAAGTTGGAAACAACGATGAAGACCATGTTTGGAGCGAAAGTTGCCAAGATTATATCGTCCAACGGCTTTCGCAGGGCTCAATGGCCAAAGCCTGGAAATAATCATGTCGCAAGGTACAAAGGCGGGGATGGCCGAGGATCTTGTTCCCCGAGCTTCCCCAGACCATTTCCCCATAAACTAAAACGCCCCTCATCGGCGTATTTCCTAGTGCTGTCGGACTCGACCCGGTTGAAGGGGCTTCCAGTCGGATGAATCTGCCGAGAATGGATCTCTTGCCCTTGTAACGTGCTTAGCGTGTCAAAGACGTTGCATTGAGCATGTTCGTGGAGTAAGAGCATACTAACGAGTAAGTTGAGAAGGGTTTTGATGAGCTATGGTAATGTTAGGCGAATGGGCATTTGATTGATGCTCTAGCGATTGACAGTCAATGGGACTTGTTAGACTTGTTGCGAAACAGTAGTAAGTGTGAAGGTACTAAGAGATAGTGCGGGTTTAGGCGAATGGGCATATTATCACCATGTCAGTATGTCAACAGGCTATGAAAACTACCAATATCCAAATGTGTCAAATTTGTCGCTTGCTTCACCATTCATCTGGGGATAAAGTAGTACATAACCGAAAGGGACAACCTCCAAACTTTAGAATATAAAAATAAATAGACTAAAGTTATGGCCTAAATGGCATAAATTGACTTACTAATTTTGTCTCTTATGCTCTCAGCGATCAACTTTTCTGTTGCCCTGCTGGCAGGTTTAAGATTAGACCATGCAACCGCACCAAAGGTAAGTGAATATTCTCCTATTTGTTCCTCATTGCCAGATATATCCACAATACTACTCATTTTCGTTGCTTTGTTTCAGTGTCGGTGCAGCAACCGCTCCCCGGCAATGCCACTTCACTGTCTGAATATTTCCCTCAAGGCTATCTGTGATGTACAGCGTCTTATGACCAGGTCCCCCAAAACAACAGTTTGTAAGATTGATACCTTCTGATCCACTAACAATCCGAGCTTTGGGTACACCGTGTGTGTCAACCACAAAGATTGATCCAAGACTTGGATGGCAGATGAAAAGGTTACCCTCCTCATCCAACGCAAGTCCATCTGGACCAGCGTTTCCAAATGATTGGAAGAATACGCCAACTTTGGAGGTTGTTCCATCTGGGTGCAGGGGTAGTCGCCAGACTTGGTTTGCTCTTGTCATGGCCACGTAGAGAAAGCGTTCGTCGCGAGATAAAACGAGTCCATTGGGTGATGGGCCATTATCAAGAAGAGTATCTAGCTTTCCATCAGGCGACAGACGGTAGACTCGTCCTGTGGGATCGGTCATTCCAGTTTGTCCTTGATCTGTGAAGTAAAGATTCCCTTTCGAGTCGACAACCAGATCATTCGGACCCTTGAATCGTTCTAAATTCTTTCTTTTCAGCTTTGGTCCCATCTTCCCTGTCTCGGGGTCGAAGCAAAGAATTCCCTGTCGACATGGTTAGCTAAATTGCCCGATGTATTGCAGGTTAGATCAACGTGCTTGTTTATAGTCTGCCACTAACAAATCTCCATCCGCAGTCCCGACGAGGCCATTTGGCTCCCCATCCCAAGTACAAGCGACTGAAACTTGCTTCTCCTTATCAATTTTCAGGATGCGGCCATAGGGGATATCCACAATGTAGAGGTTGCCAACGCTGTCACAAACAGGCCCTTCGAGGAAAATGTGTTTGAAGGAGCCTGCAAAGCCCCCTCTCCATTCGGACTCCTGGCCAATGCAACGCTTATCGTCGGGGATACGAAGCCAGATGTCTGCTTTAATCACGGGAGGTGGTGGGTAGAAGTTCATACTGAGTTTTGATGATCAATTGGATGATATGTAACAAGAGTTGATCTTGAATTGATGAGATCAATCAGTATTTACGGGACTCCAGTGCCAATGGAGTTGTGGTGCCTCCGTAATACGGAAAAAATCCGATGATATTCTAATGAACCTGGGGAAACAGGGGTGTTGGTTAGCTGATGGGCTTGCTCCGTTATTTGTCTCACTATATCCACGAGTCATGTTCCTACCAGACCCCAATTTGTCTGACTTATCGATATCGTCAAATCGGCCTTCAATTAGCCCGACTATCTCCACTCTGGCTGGTCTACCTTCAACCTTGATACAGTATGTTTAAATGGATTGAATAAAAGTCTAGTATCAAGATACTTACCAAGTAGTTTTACCTACCTAACCTGAGTAGATATGAAGGGCAATGATTACTATCTCAATTTACCTCGAGCTCCCATTAGTTGCTGAAACAGCATTTCAGAAGTGCACAACTATCGACAACATGCAACCTCTCATCTTGGAATGATATATTTCTTCCCTGCCTAGAGCATTACTGTAGTGATGACATTGTTAAATGAGGGTCACAATTCCAATGAATGAGACATGAGAATAAGCTTGGTGCCACAATCGCGTTAAGTGGAACCGTGAATGTGTCGGCTAGTGACATAGAGAGCACGAGGAGTGTATCAGGGACATCTCGAATAGCGCATCCCATCGTATGGCCAGAAGGCACCCCAGAACCAATTGGCATACAGCTCAATGTTGTTTCTGTCTAGTTTGGATGCGAACATCATCTACATGGCGTGGTTGTGAGACGCGTCAAGAGACGACGCGCTTTCGTGGGTTCGCGTCATGGACAGACCACAATGTTTGCACCAAACAAGAGGTCGAGTACAGAAACATGGTCGTCTTAAGCGCCTAAAAACTGAGTGCGACGTCAATTCTAGAGTGTAGATAATTTTCAATTGAGTCAAATTTACTTGATCACACCTAAGTGGCTCGTGGACTTGGTCAAATTTGACCCTCAAGATGAAACTACAGATCCCTTGAAATACTATTGAACTTCCCTTGCCAATCAAAAGGCAGATCAACAAATTGAAACAATTGGCTGTTAAGCATCAGAGATAAAACTGTAGGCCAGCTTATGTTGCTTAGGTTGGACCACTTAGGATATTCATGATGATACCCTACAGCTCAGAAGTTGAATGAAGTTTTGTTATCCGCTCTAGAGAATCGTCGCTTGACATGGGCCTTCAAATTCAACGAATCTCATCATACAGCTTTAGCCATTTTTACAGTGAAAGTTATTCTACGTAGGGATGCTCAGTGATACTGACAAAATGGCAAATTGATAGCATATCGCGATACTCAGATAGTCTTGATGTTGTCAAACAGTTTTACCAGTTTCAATACACTTAACCTACAGTAGTTCAACCCAGCTCTACTTGCGAGACAACTACATCCGTGCGCAGCCTCAAGTCTTCCTTGGCATGTGGCACATGTCATATCAAAGCCTCGGCTACGCCCTGAACCAATCGCAGCCTGTGCTTAAACGCGACAAGGGGGAAAAATGTCACAGCTTTCAAACAACGTTATGCGCTATGACTTTGAGCTAAACTTGACAGACCACGGTTAACGAGTATCAGCCTCAGCACAAATACAAACACCTTTACAAGCTTAAAACAATCTAGTTCCTTGTGACACCTTGCGATTGCTCAATTGTTTACTTTTACAGTTTGTGAAACGAGGTCTTTGCTAAAGGTTTCAGGGCTTCCAAAGTGAGGGTATAATGTCGATCGGTAAACGCCGAACACGTACCAGGATCTTCGGGAGTATCATCATCCGAGTGGTAAGTCCAGGTTACATCACAAGTAATAACCTATCAATTAATGCCGTCAAAAATAGATTGTGGTTCTAAACACTCAGCCACAGACAGTAGAATATCGGCTTGGCAAGTAGTGAATGACGGATATCATGAAGAACATCAGTTGATGAGTAATGGAGATGTATGAAAATATCTACCTAGATACATTCACATTAGTCCCTCGGTCAATCGACTCCAAGGTAGCTGTAAGGATGACATGCACTCTATCCATCCTTTGATAATGGCCCATCACCATCGCATTGAATTTTGCTTTACTTGGTAATGGCTGCGAATTGTTTACAATCACGACGTTCTGTTTCAATAATAAGCATACTGAAGAATAAGAAGAAACGAAAAAGGAAGCTCCAAATCGATCAATTGAAGCTCTACAGCGTAGCTGAAACATCTCAGCCACTACTGTTCTCCAGACAATCATCAAAACTACTCGGCCATGACCGATCTGACGAGCCAATCGCAACACGAAGCTAAGTCAAAAACTTCTAGAATTGCGAGATTCTGCGTTTCGGATCGTCATTTTGACCTGGTTGTGTTGCACCCGTAGATCCCCAGGGGGGTCTGAGCGAAACGTGAAACAGCGTGTAGAGAGTCGAAACTTGGGGCAATGCCAGACATCAAACTCCCAAGACTTTTGAAAAGTTCGAAAAAGGAAGACTTTGGTGGAGGCGGGGTCGAGTCGTAACAAGCAGAAACAAGAACCTGAAGCTGATGGTTGTGCGTCGAGGGCTATGATTCCAAAAAGTGCTTTTGGCCAAGAGTTTGAGGGGATCTCCTATGAAAGATATCTCAAAGAAATTCATATAAGAGTCTTGATCTCGACGACTTGGGAAACTTCTCATCAAGCAACAATTACTCACAACTTCATCTCCTCATCCCTTCTTCATTATCTTTCAACAGCCCTGGTGGCTCACTTTAATTCACAACAACTTTTAATTTTTCCATTCCTCTCTACGATACCCAATCCTTTCAATTTAAACATTCAACCAAACAAAACCAACAACATGCACTTCTACGCTCTTATTCCCGCTTTCATCACCGCCGTCTCCGCTCACGGAGTGGTCATCTCAGTCGAGGGTGCGAATGGAGTCTCCATGCCTGGTCTCAGCAGTAAGTTCCCTTCCAATTTCCAGCATAATCATATCAACTAACAATTGGATAGTTGCCGATGGAACTCCTCGTGATTGCTCTAGCAACGGATGTGGCTCCCAAGCTGACACCGCAATCATTCGTGATCGCGAACTTGGAACCAGCGAAGCCAGCGCCTTGGGCAGGACCCAGGGCAACGGACCTGTTGATGCGTCTGTAATGATCGCCAACTTCCTTGGAACTAGTGGCAGCAACAATGTTCCCACCAACAATGGCAGCGACTCGGGTGTTGGTGTTGAGGATGATCTCTCTGGCCTGAACCGAGGTGGCCGCAACAACAACAGAAAGCAGAGACGTCAGCTAGGAAACCTCCTCGGTGGACTCTTCGGCGGTGGTCGTGGAGGTGGAAACGGCGAAAAGGCCGATAAGCCCAACGAGTCCAGTGTCGCTGCGACTGCTGGAGAGGGAGCAACATCGGGTCTTCCCACTTGCTCTGAGAATGGTGAAATCACGATGACTTACAGACAGGCAAGTTACATCTTCAAGAGCACTAGGAAACCTGACTAACATTGTATTAGATTAACCAGGATGGCGCTGGCCCAATGAGAGCTGATATCGATGCTACCTCTGGCGGCACCGACCCTGATGCCTTCAAGTCTGCTGAAGTCACCAATGACGTTCCCGGTGTTGGCTTCGGAGGACTCTCACTCGCCACCAACACCGATTTCCCTCTCACTGTCAAGATGCCCCAGGGTATGACCTGTGAGGGAACTGTAGGAGGAGCCAACAATGTCTGCATTGTTCGTGTCCGAAACAGCGCTGCTGCTGGACCCTTTGGTGGCTCTGGTGCCTTTACTCAGTCCGCATCTGCTCGCAAGCGCGCTATTGCTTTCCGCCTCAAGAAGCGCATGCAGATTGTTCGCAACTAGAGGACTGCAAGTCATTGGATGACAGGTCGGCCGGGAATTAGTTAGACTGTCTATACGAATGAATGTGTTACTCATTCGATCTGGAGTAGAGATATGAGCTTAGCAGTAGTCTATACGAATACATGAATCACCGCTTCCTTGAACTTAATTGACCAGATTTGCCGTGCACGCCAATTGTAAAAGCCGAACAACAACAACATTAGATAGATATCGCCGCGGGGTATTGCAATAGGACGGGAGCCTGGCATTGGTGGCTTTGAGCTGTGAGGTAAAGACAGGGGCTCGAGGTTCTTTTGACATGGGAGCTGTTGGTTCTTATGTCTCGGCACGTCATCTTCATGCTCGCTAGGATTGATGGTCTTTCTTAACACCTTCTAGTTATGGCAGGATCTGCGGGGATCGGTCCACAGGCTCAATCTGACCTGCCCAGAAAAGATGTAACTCAAATTCCAAGAGAGGGGTAGGTGGGCTTCGCTTTTAGAAGGATCGTAAGCGAGAGGTAAGAATAAATATTAAGCTTAAATCTTCAAACGACTGCCGATGAGATGTTTATCAGAGGAACATTTACTTCTTCTAGATCTTTTAGTTATCCATAAGCGATTGGGTTCGAGACATTCTACCAGTTATCTACCTCTCTTCATTGACTGAGCCCTTATTCCACCCATGCCGTGGATTTAACGTAGTGAGATTGTAGCAGCCTTCCTGCATCATTTCAGGAACGGCTGCTTACCATATACGAGGATCTTTGTTTTGACTTCCCTCTGTTTCTGTACTATCCGTAATGATCAAGACCTTATTCTAGCCCCGGCTTGGGTTACATCCCACCGATCACTGTAGCTTCCAAACCTGGAGTAGGCCCAAGTACCAAGCGACTTGGCACTGAACAATCCGGATGAAATGCTTATCAACTGGCCTGGATCAGTTCCGTAAGAGCGGTCTAAGTGAACACCGCCTACCTGCAGGGGATGTCGTAGATTGCGGTTAGAACTAAACTCTTGCCAAGAGAATCTATTCCCACGAACATGCTCACAAGTATATAAGGCAACTGCCCCGCGGGTTCAATCTTACTTTTTACTCTGAGGACCAGACTCTCTCAAATCTCTGTATTCATACTCAGTCGACACAATGCGCTACTCAGTCCCTCTATTGGCGGCTCTCGCTGCATCAGCTACGGCTACGCCAGCTGAGGCGATGGGGAAGCGCGCCGAGAAGCTCTTTACCCTCGAGACTGCCCCCGGTGAGACAGTTGAGGTTACCGAGGATGAGAAGTTCCAAATGATTGATGTATGACCCAATGGCAATGTATCATATAACTACATCAAAGACTAACCATGACACAGGACCACATCCACTTTTTCGACATCACGGAATGGAAGGACCACAACCCTGCTGACGCCAGTCTTGCTTTCACAACGCCAAAATTCCCTGAGACGCTTTCTCATCAATCCAATGTTGCAAACATTGTCAAAAAGCTCAGCACAAAGAACATGGAGAAGCAACTCAAGAAGTTCTCTTCGTTCCACAACCGTTACTTTAACTCTGCATATGGTGTCGAAGCTGCTGAATGGCTACACAAGGAAGTTCAAAAGGTCATCAAGAAGAGCAAGCATCCTCTGGCCTCTGTCCGTCTGATTCAGCATCAGGCGTGGTCACAGCCCTCAATTGCTGTCTCCATTCCCGGAAAGGTCCGCCTTAAAACCGTTATTACCGGATCCCACCTTGACTCGGTCATTTCTAACGACCGCGGTGCTGGGCGTGCTCCTGGAGCCGATGACAACGGCTCTGCATCCATCATGCTTCTCAACCTGTTGAGTGCATTCCTTGAGGACCCCCGTATTGCAAAGGGAGATCACCTCAACACTGTCGAGTTCCACTGGTACTCTGCTGAGGAGACAGGTCTTCTTGGATCCCAGGATATTTTCAACAGCTACTCACGCTTGGGCATTCAAGTCGAAGCTATGCTCAATCAGGACATGGTCGGCTACAAGGGTCGTGACGGGATCGAGCGCTTTGGCCTTGTGACCGATTTCACAAGCCCTAGCCAAAACGAGTTTCTCAAGCTGCTAATCGACGAGTACGCTGATATTCCTTATGAGGAGTCCACTTGCGGGTATGCCTGCTCTGACCATGCTTCGGCACATCGAAATGGCTTCCCCTCATCGTTCCTCTTCGAGACTCCGTTCGGCAACCACAATCCCTACATCCACACACCCAACGATACCATGGCCCATGTCGATTTTGACCACGTCATGCAGCATGCCAAGGTCACTGCTGGCTTTGTCTACGAGTTGGCTCACCGCGACTTTACTGCATGAGAGTATTGAGAGTGATAGAATAGTTCAAATTTTGATCTTTAAGAAAGACTGAGTAAAGAGAAATAATTTACAAATCCTTATGTGCCCCGCAGTTCTATGAATGAATGATATGCTTAATTCCGACCCTTTCCAAACCCCTCGTAGCCATGCTTTGTGATTTAATTCTTTTCGCGGACAACTTCAGTCAGCTTGACATGGAGACTGCCCTTCTCCCAAAGAGTGAAAATCTTTTGCTCCTTCCACTCCCGACTTTCAGGCATAAGCTCAGCATCAAACTTCCAGAGTAGTCGTGTCAATAAAAGTCGCATCTCAAGGTAAGCCAAACTGGAATCTCATGTTAGCGCCTCGCTCTTTGCGGGATAAAAGTTGGACTCACTTTTTGCCAATGCAGTCTCGAGGTCCCATGGAAAATGGTTGGACAACAGCTCTGCAGTCGTTGGAATATCGAGGATCATCCATCCAACGCTCGGGTACAAATTTCTCGGGGTCCTTGAAGTTGCGTGCTGAGTGGTAGGCGGGCAGTTGAGGCACAGAAACACCAACCTATGGGTGATGTTAGATACTGTCCAAGTCGGTGCAATCAATAGTGAAAGCTACTCACATTCTCGGGAAACCAGTGACCCTCGACAAAGTCGCCTCCTTTGGGAATGGTTCGTCCAAGTGCGCCGGGGACAGGAGGATCTAGAATGACGTTGTCAGCTTTGTGTGAATTTTTTGCAACTGGATTTGACTTACACATTCTGAAACCTTCGGAGAGCACTGCAAGCAAATACGTCTGCTTATCTACGGCGGCAGCGGTAATGTCTTCTTCTGTAGCAAAAGCCAAGCGGATTTCCGTGACCAACTTCTTATACGCCTCGGGATTGGTCAAGAGCTGATATGTAACACCGCTGAGCAATGTCGCCGTAGTCTCGCTTCCGGCTACAATAAGAAGAGAAGAGTTCTCAATTATCTCAGGCCTAGACATACCCCTCTCATCGTTGTAGCGAAGGATGTAAGACATGAAGTCCTTGCTGTTGTTATCCTTGACATCGAGACGAGCGCCAGCCACATGTTCGGTGAACTCGAAATGTTCTTTCGTGGCCTTCTTCACGTGCGCCGGGGTAATGAGACTAATCCAGTTGTGAAGGCCGAGGCGGATCGCAGCTTGCGAAAAGCTGATACCTTTGATGCTACTGAAGATTTTAGTAACCCATGGGTGGTATTTTCCGCTTTCAAGGCACCCGAATGGCTGGCCGAGAGCAAGATGGCCGATGAGATCAAAGGTGGCGAAGTTGTACCAAGCGACCATATCGACACTCTCTCCTTCCCTTGCTTTCTGGGTAAGCTTCTCGATGAACAAATTGACGTAGTGCATCAGAAGGTCGTTTTGCTCGCTGAGTGCCTTGTGGGAAAACGCATGGGAAAGAAGCTTTCGCTGGCGCTTGTGGTCTTCGTGCTTTGTGACAATCAGACTTGGAGCAGGACGGCCCTGTCTGTAAAGTCGAAAATCCTTTCCAAACTCGCGGGCTCCGCCGGTTTTGTGACCGTAGATTGTCTTGTAAGCATCGGCCGTGATGAAGGAGACATCGTTGTAAGTGTATCGAACCACAGGGCCGTATTGCTCGTGCAGCTCCTTCAAACGATATACCCATTGGCCTCGAGTCAAGTGATAGAGATATGGTAGCTGGGTGGCAGCGTACAGCTTTGGGCCAGGAATTTTAGCGAGTGGGTGGAAGAATACATAGTAGATCGCGCGGCCTGTTACGAAAAGAACCTGATATCATCAGTTCTGAAGTCTGCGGGGAAATTTCTCAAGTACTTACCACTGCTGCAGCGAGCAACACCAAACCCCCGCCCAGACTTGTGCCAGACGCTAGGTCGGTGGAAATGATAGCCATGTTGGCGGCAAGAACACGATAGGTGGCAATTTGATAGTGTGACTACTGTAGAAAGTGTTTGTGGATGATGTGCTTGACCTTCGAGACGCGGGGCCTCGCCTTTTAAAGCATCGATTTCAACGCATTGATAAAATCTATAAAGGGCAGCTCCATTTTTGCGCCGCATGGACACATTCAGAGTTGATCTCCATCAAAATGCAACGACGAGCCACTGACTGAGCCTGCGCCGCTGTATACGTTTCGACGTAACATACGGGTAATCGGTGATTTAGCAACCGACAGCTCATGCCCTATCGCAGCCCTTCGAAACTGACTCAAACCTGTGTTATCCACTGTATATGCCCGTTGTGATGGGGGCATTGGGTCGTATTCAGAACAACATGATACCGATGTGCCGCGGAGTTTCCGTCCTGCCCACCACTCGGTGTGTGATAGACGCGAGTGCCGTATATGGGTCCGCGGAGTTTGAATCAGAAAGACAAAGTGGATAACGATGCAGTTGATCGGCGTCGTAAATGTTCGAAAGAATCTCGTTTCGACTGTGCGGTGCATACGCATTGACCATGTTGAAAGGGGAAGCCCCTTGTCATACTTCGGCAATTTCGCATCCAGAACCCCTGCTAAGACCGAGACTAATGCAAGCCTGCCGGAGATCAAGCCTGAGAAGACAGACTTTAGGGTAGAAGATGGAAATGAACTCATAGGGCGGATGTTTTATCGCTCAAATAGTGGTGTATTTACTTGTACTAGGTATGGTACAGATTTGGGAAAATATGATAGTGATGGAGTTTAAAGCCATAGTTTGAAATGTATTTGACAAGACTAGAATAAGGATACGGTGCGTTAGATCTCCCGAATTAAATCATTGCACGTGAGTATCTCATCATGTTAAGGCCTTGAGCTAAATAAGCTTAGAAGACAAAAGTCAATGACGTGATCAACAGAAATTGACCGATCTTTGAGACATACCGTACATTTCCAGGAAATATATAGCAGTTAGTACACTATTACAGAGAGGTATAGGTAAGGTGAGTTACTGGCATGCCAATCTATAATGATTATCAGCTTATTAATGATAGCGGCTAGATAATGGAAGGAAATAATTCTCGTGATAAGCACTAAAAGCTACAAGCTAACTGCGATTAATTTCCTGGAAATGTACGGTAGATGTATTCGTCATCAAGCAATTATTAAGCATGTGTATATCATCAAGTAGAGATGCCGCCTCAAATCCTTTCTCGTGCCTCCTCACTTCCATGCTGTTGGAGTTTGCAGACCAAATTCCTCACCCGCACAAAACAGTACGAGTTTCGTCAAATTGCCACCGTCGTCATGACTACGCGTAAGTTACCAAGACGTGGCTGTGCTTAAAGTTACTGACTCAATGTCCATAGACCACGCTGCAAATGATGAGCTCAAGGCCAGCTCCCTGTTTGATGTATCTCACATCACGGCAGTCGTCACAGGCGGTGCCACAGGCATCGGTTTAATGATCACACAGGCACTGGTATCAAATGGAGCTAAAGTTTACATCACTGGTCGCCGTACAGAAAAACTTGAACAAACCAAGAAGATCTACAGTACGGGCCCTGGAAGTATTCACGTGCTCCCTGGTGATGTGAGCTCAAAAGACGAGGCTATCCGATTGGCGAAGGAAGTCGGCGAGAAGGAGCCGAATGGTATTCATTTGCTTGTCAACAACGCTGGTATTGCGAGGGATGATGAAACCAGGTTCTGTAAGTTCAATCATGGCCATCTGTGGGAAACGTGCTAACGATGTTGGTACCACAGCTTTGGCAGGGGAACCTAATATGACTGACGCCCAAGCCATCTCGGACCATTTCCTGCGAACGAAGTCTGAGCAATGGACAGAGACTTTGACGACAAACGTCGCAGGTCCATACTACATGTCTGTTGCCTTCTTACCTCTACTGGCCAAAGGACGCGACGCGATACCCGGCTATACGTCTCAGATTGTTAATGTTTCTTCCACGTCGGGAGCCATGAAGGGGTCGAGCTGGGGCCAGCCCGTCTATGCTACATCCAAGGCCGCTCTCACCCACCTCAGTCGCATTCTTGCGACCTTGTGCAAGGATGTCAAGGTCCGTGTCAACGTCATTGCGCCAGGACTCTTCCCTAGCGAAATGACTACTGGAGAATCTGACGAGGGCAACAAGAGCAAGATCGAAAAGAAGTCGTATAATCCGGCTGGAAGACCAGGCCATGACACTGATATGGCGGCCACGATCCTATTCCTTGTTGGGAAGGGTGGTTTATTTTACAACGGTCAGATTGTATACCCCGACGGAGGTAAGTTTGTTCTAAAAACTAGAGCACACATGGCACTGACAGACAACAAAGGCAACTTACTTGTACAGCCAGGTGTTGCGAACTAGAGGAGTCCATAGAATAGAAAGTAATCTGAATCAACTGATAATATGTATAAATAACTGTACAGAAGGTGACCCGACCTGGAAAATAAGCTGATAGACACCAACATACTATCTTTAGCATCTGAGAACACCATTGTCGTTGCTCACATATTCATGTGCAAGTACTATTTCTAGATATAGAATTAGCCCCATATACAACTTATATCATGTTGGCGTGACATCAAACGTACCAATGCAAATAGTAGTCTCCTCACTCTGGCCTTCACACGTGCATCCAAGCCAGTACACATTATACCTGAACCACGGATCGGGCGCTTGAAAGATATGGCAGTTGTTGCAACTGCCACTGTAATTTCTTTTCTCCCACTAAATAATTGGATTAGCATACCAGAAGAATCGTAAAGAAATACCACGAAGTCGCTTACTGTCAGTTCACCGTCGCTGTATCCAAAGCACTTGTTGAGGTCCAACTCTGTTGGGAGGTAGGCCGAGTTGTCCCGGGGCAGGCAGTGTGATGAAAGGACATTTGTCTTAGGATTAAATGCAGTGTCTTTGCAGGTAGCACTGAATGCAATGGAACTACCGAGCATCGACGCCAAAACAAAAGTCTTGTTCAACATTCTGATTTAGTTGAAGACCAAATGCCACCTTTCTGGCAATGTTTGTTGTTTGAGGAAGGGTCTTGTCTACTTATAATTAAAACGGAGTCTATGAGCAGCATCCCGTCAGACCAACCCTTCGGAGGATTTCGTGTGGTGATATGTCACCCCCAACATATGGAATCTGACTGCATACTCCAGATTATGCCAGCACTAGCTTCTTACAACCTACGGAGCATGGTCCGTCGACAAGAACGGAAATAAAGGATTACAAGAAGGATTGAATCATGTCTCTTTTGGTTTCCATACGTTGTCAGAGTATATCACCCGAGACCAACTGGGTATTATTATTGGTCGCGAGCTGGGGAAGTTGGGAATGGGTCGGTAATACGAAATCCTTCTCATGTCTGTGAACGAGATTCGGGTACCGAAGCAAACGGCCCGGGACCGACTGGGTATTTATGCGAAATAGATTATTGACTGATAAGGAGTGAAATCACTTGTAAGGATATGGAGAAGGAGACGATTTTGTGGGGCAAAGAATTCCCAAGTTCTCTGAGTGTATCCCATGAGACAGACTCACACAAACAACTCCTGTGAACTATTGTCGATATGTCCCAACTCAATAGCCGTCAACGCGTCGCTATCTAACACCCCCTCCCACAAGACCAGTAGTGATTATAACAGCTCCCGAAGCTGGCCGTCTTCGTGCAGTGAATGACGCTCGTTCCCACTGCAGAGCATGAGTTGCCACTGGACTGAAGGGCGACAAGGAACGTGTTTCGAGCCTCGTTGGCGGAAATGCTGGAACAGACATGGGCGCAGTTGTAACTACAAGTGCCTGCGCTGTCGCCTGTAGCAGAGCAGGTTCTTTTGCAGGCTTGCACCCCAGCTACCATGCACAGAGCAGAGAAAAGATAGAGTGGGTTGACCATTGTGTTGAAGATGCTGGAAGTCAGTCAGTTAAGCTTTTTCATGATACTCATCAATCGGAGTATCAGATGGCTGGCTTGACTCAACTGGTAGACTTGAAGATGGTGGTTGTATACAATTGTTACTCGGCATGTGTGAGCTCTTGACCTTGGTAGACGGAAACACTCTGTATTGAGACGGATGGCTGTTATATGTACCAAACAATACACTCGGACCATCACTGACTATGTGACGGTTTTGCAATTCTTCGTGTAGGACCTCCTCACATTTCAACTCTGAACTGTGACACCGTTATGCTTCAGAGTGATAGATTCATGTCGGGATTAAGGGGAATATCCGCCTTTCTCCACGTTGTACTATTGTATCACTATGCACCGACTACTGATATCCATATTGACTCGGTAGCCACTACTCTTTCCGTGTTGATTGTGTTCCATTAACTACATCGTCGACTTGACTAATTTCCCGAATTTGTGCAACCTTTGGTTTCAGTAGGCGCTGTAAGTAACGTTGGGATTCTTGCAAGTACCACGTGCGATCGAGGTGCCTGGCTTTACCTCTGATCCAATAAAGTACACTATAAAACCGGACACCTTGTAGTAATTAATCATCATCATCCCCATCAAGCGGAAAGATCTAGACCGAACTTCAAAGGGTAGCAAGGCGACAGCTGTCACACAAGCGGAACTGATCCCAATGGTTGACTTAGAATAACCGAGATCTCCACTTGCATTCTGAAACATTACCTCTCTCATTTAGGAATTATGCTATGTGGATATTCATACTATAGGCATACGGTTGGTTGATTGGAATTTGCCTTTATTTTATTTAACATGAATATGAAATCTGTTTTTAGTTGTTGCTGTTCCTTGCATGGCTCGTGGCTAGCCGATCAGCTTTTGTCTCTGCGTAGCAAGGGGTAATGAGACATGGCATGACCTTTCAATCGGCTTTACCGCTCTTCTGGGTATCAGCAAAGTTAACCTCCTGAGTCTTAGGTTGCAAAAATAAATAGCCTAAAGATCATAGTCTAAGTAGCATAAACTGATCTACTAATTTCGTCTCTTATGCTTCCAGTGGCTAATTTGTCTGATACCCTAAGGCCACTTTGTTGGGAAAATGTCTCAGCTTCATAACAGTTTTCAGACTCAAGACCAAAGCCCAGACCATACATTTGAATGATGGCGTTAGTTGCTAAAGTCACCTTGCGACCAGAGTTATTAGCCGCCACCAGTAAATTGCATAGCTACATCAATTTGCGCTCGGTTCGTTTGATCCAAATATTAGACAGCTGTTCCCTTCACAGGACTGATGGAGTAAACCCAGTTCCCAAAGCATTTTCAAAATGAAAGGTCACGTCGCCGCTTTTGCGCTGCTTGGTGGCATCGTCGGTGCTGTTGACACGAGAAATGTTTACCAAGAAGACCCTGCTACTTGGTGCATCACTTATCTTTCAACCTACCTTGCTCCTGTATCATATCAAAGCGCCTTTCCTCATCCCTCTGAGAACTCTTCGGACTCCAAACCCATTGCGACAGCCACAACTCGAGATACTATTCTACCTTCGTCTATTGATGACGTGATTTCTTCAACAGAAAGTGATAGCGCTCCGACCTCAGTGGGCTTCGAGCCAGCTGGTGAGCGCATCATTCTTCTCATTACACAATCTGGAAGCAACACCAAGCGACAGATTGGAGGCTTCGTTGGTGATGGCAATCCTGACGTTTGCAACTTTGCTACTGTCTTTGTTCTTGGCCAGCGTCGTTTATCTCAGAATGGTATACCCATTGCGTATCTTGGTGATGACTACCAAAAGCTTGAGTCGTCATCTGCGTTACCAATTGACGCGGTCACGGCGACCTTCAGCAGTGAAGGAGGTGTCTTGAGCTTTGTAGACTCGGCCTTACCAAACGGTCAAGCTTCGTTTTGCCAAACCTCGACTGATGGTCAAGTCTACATGACGTTTATATCAAAGCCATCTGGCTGCTTCCCGGTGACTCTCAATGTATATGCAGGTAAGAAGATCTTGAAAAATATTGTTAGTACCTAGCACTAACGAAGCTCATTAGCGGAGCGATGCGTCAATGGTAGATTGGATGGCCTCGATACTACAACTACAGGCTTCCAAAGCATTGTATCCAGTGTATCTGACATCACCCGAACTGAGCAGACTAGTGTGTCCGACACAGACTCGGTTTACCAGACAGATATGTCTACCGCCGGAAATAACATTGTTCCAACATCCATTGAGAGTCTGTCGTATGGTACAGAAATGTCTCCAGATACATCAGATGAGCCCACTCTTGTCCCGACGTTTGTCGAAACAGGCTCATTCACAAGTGATGTTCCACTTGATCCTACCGACACGCCTAAATTACCCACTTCCGAGTCTTCTGGTGTGGACGTTTCGACTTCCGAATCACCTGAGGAGATCCATACATCGGAACCCACTAGTACGCCATCAACGCCGATCACCGGTGATTCTCCCACAGCAACTCAAGCTGGGCCTGGCGGCGCCATTACGAACGCCGTGGCCAACGGCAGATTTGCCAAGGGTCTAAATTCTTGGTCTGTGGAGGGTTCTGCCAAGCAACAAAGCTCTGACTGCTATAAAGCAGACGGAAGTACTGATAATGGATGTGCGGCACTGGGGTCCTCCGCTATCCCTGCCGATGCACAGAAGCGAGCATTGGGTGGCTTAGGAAGCATTTCCCAGACACTTGGCAATCTTGTTCCATCCAAAACTACAAGTTACACTGTTCAGCTTTACTATGTTGTCATCACTGTTGGACGACAGTCATGCAGCATAAATGCCTACCTGGGGAATCGCCAGTTCTATACTATGGGCCTCTTTAGCGGTGGTGGTGTGACAGGCTCGTGGAATAGGGTTCTTACTACAGTCATGGCAGACTCGCGAAGTGCCAACTTCGGCATCTCCATGAGTTGTTCTGGCAATGGATTTGCGTTGCTATACGTCGACTCGGTCTTTGTATCAAATCAGGTAACACCTGACAATATCGACCAATTTGATCTAGACTTTGGAGACGGGGGTGATAGTCCCGATACTCCGACCGAGCAGCTGACGTCCGAGCCACCAAGTACCCCAACACAGCGACCCGTTGATCCGGTTACCTCTGAAACGAGACATAATATCAATACCTCTATTGAAATGCCTACATCCGGTCATTTGGAACCAACAACTCGACATGTTCCACAGAACTCGACTGATTGGCTGCCTCGTCCTGCGACGAGTACTGGCAGTACAGAGAACACGCCTGTGTCGAAGCCAACTAGCATTCAGCCACCTCGCGAGGAGACTACTGTTGATTTGGAACCAACATTTGCCGACGAAAGCACTACAGATAAGATCGAGCAAACTTCAGATGGGTTCCCAGAGTCGTCAGATACTAGACTTGAGCCAACAGAAGCCCCATCATCAATAGCACAAGAAACTACCTCTACCTCAGAAACAACTACTACTTCTGAAGAACCCAGCCCAACTTGCCAGTACAAACATGGTGAAATGTGCAACTTCGATCGATTTAACTACCCCAAAGATGCTCTTTGTTCATGGGGAGGTTACTATAAGGGCGACGTCTGGACCGAGTCACGTAGGGACTATCCTGCCCAGGGCAGACTGGAGAACTGCATAGCCATATGCCAACAATCACGTTATCTTACATTGCATTTCTCTGGTAGATACACCGGGGTGTCTTACCAGTGATCGACCATGCATGGTCAGAGGGTAGCGAGGCGCGATCTGGCTTGATACATTCATGCAGAAGTCGACATTTATCGGGACGCCATCCAAGATAAGCCTAAAGGCACCCGGATCCCAAAATGTTCAGCTGGCACCTGTGTCACCGGAAATGGCGCGCCAATTTCTCGGGTTGTTCAAGACTACCTCTTATCATCGACTTCCGTTTTATAAGTTTAGTGAGTTGTAAGCCTTTTGGAAAGTCTGTACAATTCGCAGGATGTTCGTAACATACCGCCGCAGACTAAGGCGAGTTTTCTAGCAATTCTGGGTATTGGCGCTCTTGCGACTCCGCAGACAGACTTTGCAGAGACGCTGTTCACGGAAGCCAGGCGAGAAGCTGTCATTTTGGACGATGCAGTGACATTAAAGACAATTCAGCTTTCTCTCTTGTTTGCTGACTACCAGATCAATATGGGGCGTCCCAATTCGACATATCTACACCTTAGCGTTGCATGCAGGAAGGCTTTTGCATTAGGACTGCACCTTGGAGCTTTATCGACTCGATTGGACACCGCCATGTTATAAAATCATCAAACCACTATATGGTCACTCTACTTCTTCGAAACATAGGTTAAGTGTCCATTATTTGAATATCGAGACTGACATTATATAAATACTAGGCATTGTCTTTTTGTCGACGGAGCGGGCTGAAGCTTAAAGATATCTCGTGTCCGTTCTCAATAGAACCACTTCCTACGGCCAGGCTGTGCCGACTCGCCACAATTATGGCGGACGCTGCCGAAGCTATTTACGGCAAAAAAAACAACAACTTGAATTCTACAGTTGTATGCAGTCGCGGAAGAACTGCGCGGTCGTCTCCATCAATTTGCTCAGAATTGGGGCATCGGGTCTGCCCAATTGGGGACCACTCAGGGTGTAGCGGGTCAAAGGCACAGGCCGCTTAGTCATAGATTTTGGTGGGCCCAACACAGCGCCTTTGGGTCTGTGCCCCACCGTAGTAACTTAACTCAATCAACCACCTTACATAACCACCCTGGCCTACTAACTTCTTAGGGCCCTCTTAATATTTATAAATCTATAATATTATATAACTGTATATAGGTATAATATATCTATTTTAATTAAGAAGCTGACTATTCTTATAGTATACTATTATATTACTATTTTAATTTTTTACCTTTTTTTAATTACTAATTAAGCGATATATATTATAACAGTTGCACCTAACTGTTAAGCTATAGGGCAAAAGATCGGGCTATAATTACTATACTAGCAATTATATTAGTGCTTACAGCTGCCTATAGAAGCCTTATAAGGCTATTATAATAACTAATTATAATATATATTACTAGAGGGATAAGTTAAATTAAAGAGAAATAAATATATTAGGCTTATAGATATATTATTAATATAGTATAAGTATTATAACTTAATAGATAACTATATAATATACTTAATAAGTAAGTAAGTTAAATAAGTAAGTAAGTTAAAAATCCCTTACTTTATAATATTTTAATTTAATTAGATAATTATTAATAACTTAAGATATTATAGTCTTTAAATAAATATAGAATCCTTTTAGCCCTTTATGTAAGAGGTCCAATGGCTCAGTTAGGTAGATCCGTTAATGCAGGTAACGTAGGTCCTCTATTGTTGCAAGACTAAAGCTTACCGCTTATTCTTCTGTGTGTAGAATTTGCAGGTAAGCCCCCTTGATAGGGGCTTGTGACTATCCCGAGGTTCTCCCGAAGGTCGTGCGTTCGAACCCCATTACAATAGTTTATGTTAGCTTATATTAAGGTTTTCCCTTTAAATATAACGACACCGATAAATTATACAGCTGCATATAGTGGACAGATGTTTTAATAAAACGTGTCCTACATAGTAGTAGGTAGCAGACAGAGCAAACCCTTAACAATATGCTCTAGAAAATGAAAAACTCAAAGCAGCGCCTAAGCATCATGAGTTTACGTATCAATTGCGTATCTTATGTCTCTAGCAGTGAACGTTTCTGGTACCTGGCCAGCCTTCCTGTGTTGAGCGTGGGGGGTGTCACGTGTTTAACCGCGTGATCACATTATGTATACATCTCTGTTTATGCCCTACATTGTGACTCTTGGTACAAGGCAGCCTCTTTTTTTTTAACGTTGTACAAACCATCAAATATATACATCTCTATCGTCTGCATTGCTTCTACTTGGATCTTCAATCCATTCTCTTGATAATCACTCTCGCATCTCAGTACCCTGATCTGAGAGCACATAAATGCACCTTTTCTCATTTCTGCTTAGAGTCCAATGTGTTCTGGCAGTGTGTCTGCCTATGTTTGACGGAACAAATCTTTCTCTCCGAAAACATGGGTTAGTTTTGAAACATTAAATCATGTCACTCGTACTTGACAATGTGAAATTATTTTCACTGCGCAATATTACCAAGATTCTCACCATAGATTCAGACAAAACAAAGAATTATTGACTTGCACCGTTCTAGATTTATTCTAGGTACAAACTCCAGAGAATAGTATACATGAGGCAATCCAATTTTTCAATCGATTAAAAGAACATAGAGTATAACACCAATCACCGGAAT
The DNA here is from genome assembly GCF_000240135.3 of Fusarium graminearum PH-1. NCBI lineage: Eukaryota > Fungi > Ascomycota > Sordariomycetes > Hypocreales > Nectriaceae > Fusarium > Fusarium graminearum. Next base: position 3,081,812 of record NC_026475.1, on the reverse strand, counting down.
TACTCATGACAGAAATAAAAAGTCTCTCCTTGGTAGCTGATGATACAAACACTCAGCTTGCTGTCTTTGTTGACTTTGTGCGCAGCTTCATCATAAGCAAGACAAGAGCATATGAACTAACGCAGAACGAAGCCGTAATGCCACCGTGTAATGCTAAGTCAGTAATACGAACACGATAAGCAGCGAAGACAGAAACTTGCATCTCTCTAACCAAAGTATTCTCGTCAATTCTGAATTGACCGAGATAGTCGGCACCTGTGGTGTAGGGACAGTACGAACAGGTGCTTTTTGACTCGGTATTATTAATATAACCAGTTTTCTCTCTAATGAAACCCGCAATATAATCGCCATAGAGTATCGCAACATCTCCTCGCCAACACCTACATGTTCAGTATGCTATCGATGAAGTAGAAGACTCCATCGAATTCGTTCAGAGCATCAAACCCAGATGTCTTACAGAAGGGTACTCAGTAGTTAACAATAAAGGTAGATTGCATATGTGATATCAATGTCCTCCTAACCTCTTCACCTCTTGGTCCGGGGCACCTTCTTCATGACATTATTTATGGTAAAGGACAATATGGGGTTGCCACGAGCTGTCGAACCTTAAAAGGGCCTTGCTAGTATATTCAGCCAATGGAGTGATACACAACTTGTAGATAGTGAAACAACTATGAAATCTAGTCAATCTATCTAAACAAGACTGGAAGGACCGATAGAAACTCACCCTCTCTAACAAAGGTGTTTCTCATCAAGCTTCAATTGGTCAAGGTAGTCGGCATCTGTGGTGCAGGGATAATACAAGCGGCACTTGGTGATATGGGATCAATGACATTACCACTTTATCTCGGATGAAATTAGCTATGTAGTCTCCATAGGTGGTGCTGTTGCTGTTTGGCAACGGGATGTGTGTCAACTCCTCAGAGCGACAATCGATCTTGACATGCCACACAACATGCTCAAACAGACCACCAATCAGATACGTAAATAGGTTTAAGTAATACATCCAGTATCTCCAGAATGGCTGGATCTGGGTATACAAAACGACCACACTACAGAAGTTCGCAAGTCCAGGGCCGAGGAATACAAGGCTTGCCAGCGCAGCAAAGGAATTGTGTGCCCAGAAGGCGGCGATCGCGTAATCAATGGAGGTGCACAGGAACTCGTAGGCTGAAAAGCTTTTAGGCACCTCTTTCTTTTACAATTAAGACGGCGCCAAGACATATGACCCACCTGTTCATGGCTCCTGCCCATTCTGTCAAGAGTGTTAAGATAACCCAGGTTGGCGGACCGTCCCGTGATGTACCTTCCTTCGGTGTTGAGTCCCAAAAAATAATGGGCCCAGCAAAATGGTCGACCATGGGGGTTGAGATGTCGATTCTAGATTCTAGACAGTTTATCGATTAAGTTGATTTCGTTCTTTTGACCGTTTCTGTTCGTCAACTTAGCCAAATTTGTCTGTTTAACTCTTCTGTTCGCCAACTTGGTCAAATCTATCGACAATGGAACACCAGCTAATCCCCGAGATCACTATCACATCTCCCACCGGTGAACGGCTCCCGGTTTTTTTGTTCCCTTTTCCTGGTCAGGGCCCTGAAACTCACACGCGGGAATGGTTTGCTGAGCAGCTGGCTGAGCCCCAGGGCAAGCCTGAAACCAAGGACCTCTCTTTTGGTATTTACCATTCTAATCTATGGCGGAAGCATGGCAGTTAGAACTAATGAGAACTAGATTGGGATACAGCAAGTGACGCTGAGGCATAGGAGCACCTCGACCACTTGTCGACCGTGGCCGATCAAGAGGCCGACCAATCATCAGAGGACAATATCTACAACCATCTACCAGATATCCTCGCTGCTGCCAAGACGTCAAGAGTACCAGCCGATGAGTTTGTTCCGTTTTGCTGCCGCTTTTGCGGCTATAAATTCAATCGACGTGGAGCCCTGGAAATACATCTTGGCAGATATAAACGCTGGGGAAAGTTTTCCCTCGTTTGCAAGACAGCCAAAGTACGTATAGATAGCATGGACATGGGATCATGATTGCTAATAAAATAAATTAGAACTTGATTAAAGAAGCTGGAGTGGTGTGGGATCCCAACTCCTCGGCAAACGACGCCGACATGGAAGTTGTGGAGCCACCAAGAAAGAAACAACGTGTTGAGAAGGAATGATTTCGAGTATAGTTGCAGTAGAGTGGTAGGAATTGTTATGTTCGCCGTATGTAGTTGTCCGCAGGAATGTAATACTATGGAGTCGACAGTAGGCCATGATGCTGCCTTCGAGGCGACCAGAGTCCTTGGGCTGAGCCAATACATCCATAAGTGTCGTCTTGCCAGCACCCGAGGAACCTATCAAGGCCACTAGCTGACCGGGCTTGACGAAGCCAGAGACGTTCTGCAATAGTTGCTTCTCTTGACCCTCATGCTGGACAAAGTAGTTGATGTTCTTGAACGTAAAGGTTGTAGCAGCGGTGATATAATCGTTCTGTTCAGGTAAAGGCTGTACCGAGGTGCGTTCGGGGTCGTCCTTGAGAGCCAATTCCTTTGCCTGACTTCGACGATCATACAAGATCATGGAACCTGCACCTGAAGCGAGGTTCATTTCGAAGCCAATAGCAGCGGTAATTGAGAAGAACACCCAGAAGGCGATGATGATGCCAACATCCCTCCAGATCTCAGTACGAGCAATGCCGTATTGGAGGCTCAAGTATGACGCGCCATCAATCGTTTCGCCGTTGGATCCTACCACGGTACAGCTTCTGAAGCGATTGTCGTCGTAGCCTGATCCATAAGGCACAAGCTGAGGCTCAACACATGCCAGCTGTAGGTCTCCCATCTCGCTAGCCATAACAGCTGAGAAAGCGTAGTTGGCGGGATTGATGTATGCGATCCAGCGGAACCAAGGATGCATCTTCGTAGTGGGAATGAGATATCCTGCAAAAGATTAGAGGCGAGCGTCAAATGCGTGATTCAGAGCAATACGTACCAGCGTAGACCATCATGACCATGGTGATCCAACCGCTGATCTGAGCTGCCAGGCCAAAATGTTTGCACCATGCACCAATCGTGCGATACAGAGACGTAAAGCATAGAGTCGTAACAAGGTAGATGAACCAGTTGGTGAAGAACTTGCCAGCGTCATGTTGGTAGCCTACCATGAAATAGTAGATAAGATTGAACAAGCTGAACATGAAAATAACGAAAGGAATATCGGTAAGAACGGAAGCAAGAGCGTAAGCACCTGGTCGGTTGAACGCAAGACGTTTGTGTCGGGTGAGGATAGCTCGGCCCTCGAAGGATGCTGCCGTCTCGGCCATCTTATTGAGGCCCCAAAGTAGAATAGGATAGAAAAGGGCTCCAGGTTTTCGGAAAATGGAGGTGCTGTCTTCGGGGAGGTTGTACATCAAACTGCCTGTCACAAGAGCCATGATCAAGGATGACGCTAGCTGAAGGCCATTCGAAAACCTATCTCCCCATAGAATCTGAAACTGTCTGCTATGGCTTAGCGAGGTCCTCGTCCTTTTGAAATGAAATGTTACCTGATAGCACATATCCAAACCTGTTGAAAGAAGGAGTCCAAGTACGGACTAGTTGCTCTGGATAGAGCTGCGACAGTACGAGACTTCTCTTTCGAAACAGTGTCTCGAAGACCGTCAACCTCAGCTGCAAGAGATTCATTTGTTCGAGACTTGGCCAAATGTTTCATACGATGAAACGTCTCACTCGCTTTGTATCGCTGCTCGAAATCGTGGGCTGTCCGAGGAACAGTTGTTTCGTATCCAGGGATGATTTCACGCTCTGTCTCTACTGTAACAGAGGTCAAGAAATCCGCAATATTAGCTCCGGGTGGACACCTGAAGCCCATCGTCTCGAAGTAGTGTCGTGCCTCGGTCGATGGCCCATAGTAGATCTCACGACCCTCGGCTAGGACGAGAACTTTGTCGAATTGGTCGTAGATGCTATTACCAGCTTGGTAGAGGGTCGCGATGATAGTTCGTTGCTGCTCGTCTGCGTGCTTTCGAAGGACGCGGGCAAAGTCAAGGGCGTTGGATGCGTCGAGACCTCGGGTACTGTTGTCCCAGCATTGAACGGGAGCTTGCGTGCTCATGACCTCGGCAACCGAGACTCGCTTCCTCTCACCACCAGACACACCTCGAACATACTCATTGCCGACGATTGTATCATGGACGTGGCCAATGCCAAGTGACTCGAGAATCCCCGTCGAGGTCTGATGCACGTAGGCTTTGGTGGTGAGATGTTGTGGCCGCGTCTTGGGTACCTTGGTGGAATTCGCGAAGCTCATTGTTTCAGCGACCTTGAGTGTAGGAAAATGCACATCGTCTAATTTTGTCAGTATCTTAGTGATTGGAATGTCTAAGAAGCAGTACCTTCTGTGTTCATGACAATGTGGTGACGGAATTCCTTTGCGGTGTCGTGGCCAACATTGCCGTACTGAAGCAGGCCTTGAACTTCATTAAACTCGCTGCGGTGATTTGATATCACTTTGAGAAGAGATGTACAACCTGAACCAGGCCGTCCAACGACCAACAGCTGGAGGATGTCTTGGTTAGCCAACTATGACCTGCAGAAGATCGAAAAACACGAGAGTGCCATCTTACCATTTGTCCTGGACAAACTTGGCCGGTAATTCCCTGCAGGATTTGCTAAAAAAGAGTCAGAGATAAGCCAATCATCAAATAATCACAATGAGCCTACCCTTTTCGGGGATTTCTTTCTTCCAAGTTGGAAGATACCCGTAATGACCGAAATACATGTCGAAGCGAAATTCTCACCTTCACCAGAGACTTGTATGCCTACATCTTCTAACGTGACAGTGAGACGCTTGCTAGCCGAATCCTGCACTGTTTTGGCGTCGCTAGTATCAGAAAGATAATTGTCTGGCATAATGACGGTATGATAGTGAAGACAATGGTGCTTATCGGGAACCATCAGTGGTCTATGGGCTCTGGGCTATTTATTACTAGAGTCCCCATCTCATCCTCAGACCAAGATGTTGCCATTGTGTATCAATTGGTACGTGCTATCTTTTTCGGATTTGCGGATTTGACTAACGGAGGTGTAACTTGAGATGGGGCTCCCGCAGTTCCATCTAGGTAGTCTAGAAAACAGTCGGAAGCCATGAATCTTTGCTCGGATATACATCGCTGAGTTGATTGGCCAATATCTCTATATCCGCTTCAATGCTAAACTTATTTAGACCGGGGTATCCAGTCGTTCATTTCTCCCCCTGAAGTTTGTACCCTAGATCCGCTCTAAGTCCGCTCTAGATCCTCACTCCATTAAATGTCTTGCAGGGAGGATGCTGAATTACGTTAAAAGCTAAAGTAATGAAGCAGATGGACTAATAATAGTTGTTTAGATAAGAATAATACAATTGTACAGACATTCTACCTCTCTTAATTGAGACTTCTAATAAAAGAATGGCTTTCGTGTAAATTAACAGAGTAACAGATCGCGCCAGCGTATCCACCTTTGGTGCACTTCATATAACGACGGAGACCAGATAGGCGTTAAAAACATAGTGCATTATCTACGAGGCTGGATCTGGACAGTGTTTCAATTATCCGAGAAATTGGCCGCTAGAAGCATAAGAGACAAAATTAGTAGATCACCTTATGCTACTTAGACCTGAGGATATCATACCCAGAATGGTGCAAGTCAATATAAGTCCAAACCATGTTGTAATATATACTCAGAATCTTAGAATGACTACGCTGCGAAACGGATTTGAGCTTGTCAAGTGCGAGCGATACATTGTTTCTAAATCTTGGGAGGAGTCATTGATCATGTGCTAGGCGGGCAATTTGACATGTCAAACACAAGTGAAAACAAACCAACAGTAGATACATTTTTTCAGCTCTCAATAACAAACAAAGTAGTGCATTTATCAGCTTCGATTTTAAGTTATTGAGACTTGAGATTCATGATGATTGAATGAATTGGAGATTTAAGGAGCAGGAATACAGATAAGAGAGATGTGTCTATGATGTGATAGACATGTGACACCATTCACGCTCACCACAGTGAGTCTGGACACGTTCCATCAAGACATTTGAACACTATCCCCAACTGCATGATTCATCGGTGTCGTCATATCCAAAGGGAAAAAGTTGAAGAGGTCAGTCGTCATGACGTTCAGATTAAAATGTGCCGAGCTTGTCCAGTCTTGATCTACCATGGTGTTGGGCAACCCTGGCATAAGCTGATGTGACCTGTTTTCTTCAGTCCCCACGTCGTCGGTCAGAAGAATCATCCTGCCTGACTCATTGGGCCCGAGCTGATCTAAGGACGGGAATTGGACTCGTGGGTAGTGGTGAGGAGATGTGGTAACACTATCCATTGCCATTGTCTGCCTCCCGCCAATATGGCCGGAAATGGATTTTTCGATTGTTTCCAACACACGACGAATCGAGTTCAACGACAAGATAATAGGCTCATCAGCTGTCATAGAGGATAAAGCCTGTATGGCCTTTTGTATGTATTCCATGTTGTACGAATACTTGGACGGCTGACACAGGATATCGTAGAGCAGTACCGAGCATGAGCATTCAATGAAGAAAGCTTGATAACGAGAAGCCTATCAACACAAATATTAGATATAGTTGAACACAATTGAGGGCTTCACCTACTCCGCATACTCGGTCGATATTCCAAAAGAATTCGATAGAGTCTTGTGCAGCATCGATAGCGTATCTGCAAGCCTGACGCATCCACATCTCCTTGATTTCGCCCGCCCCTCCGGTAACACGCATAGCTTGGTTGGCGACTAAGAAAGGACGAAAGATCAAGATGATGGCGTGATAGTATACTGCAAGAATAGTCAGCATCTTAACAAAGGTAGATGTATCATGTACACGTACGGTTATGCAATGTCATAGATTCATGAATGTCAAGAGGGTCCTGGGTAGTCCCCAATTGCGCAGACCCTATACCCCAATCTTGAGCAAATTGATGGAGACGACCGCGCAGTTCTTCTGCGACGGCACACAACTGTCGAATCGAAGTTGCTTTTCTGCCGTAAACACCTTCTGCAGCGTCCTCCATGATTGTGGCGAGCCGGCACAGCCTAACCGTGGGAAGCGGCTCAGTTGGGAATGGACATAAGATGTCCTTAAGCTTTAAGCCGCTCTGCCGCCCTAAGGATAATGCCTGGTATCTATATGATATTAGTCTTAACGTATAAAAATGGACATTTAACCTATATTTTAAAGAAGTAGAGTAACTATATAGTAATTTAATATTTTTATAATATAATAATATCTAATTAAATTAATAAAGCCTTTAAATATAATCCTAATATAAATACTTTCTTATATATAATATTAAAATATAAATAAATTAAATTAAAATACCTTATATTAATTTAATAATTAGTAAATAAGAGTAATAATTAAAATATCTTTAATATTACTATATTATTTAAGATAATAGCCTTTCTCCTAGCTTCTATAAATAAAGTTTCTATAAGGTCTATTTATAAAGTTATAAAAGCGCTAATAGCTAGTATTACTAGAAAACTTACTTTAGTCTGCAGGGGTATATTATAAATATACTATAAGTTATATAGACTTTCTAAGAGGCTATTTAATTTACTGAATATATAAAATAGAAGTCGATAATAAGAGGTAGTCTTAAATAACCTGAGAAATTTATATGCTATTTCCGATGAGATAGGTGCCAGTTGAACACTCTTGGATCTAAGTGCCTCGGGGCTTATTCGGGATGGCGTCCCGAAGAAGATCGACCTCTGCATAAACGTATTAAGACCAGATCGTGCCTCGCTACCCTCTGACTGTCCATGGTTGATTACGGGCAAGACACCCCTGTGTATCTGCTGGAGAAATGCAAAGTAAGATGAAGGTCCATAGAATAGCTGTGAACTGTCGGTAGACGTGGGCGACAAATGCGTTTCGGTGACACTATGGTAAACTTCATGCTGCACCCCCGGGTCAGGCACAGCTTCAGTAATTTGACGTGAATGCCACGATACTGGTGAACTACCATCAACGGAATGGCCAGACCCGAGGAAAGGTAGTTGTGATGCAGGGTTGCTGGTGTTTCGCTTCGATCTTCTATTCCGAGTCTTGTTTCTGTACACGCAAGTAGTTGGAGAATCCTGGCAATCGGGATGGCTGCACGGGTTGGATCCGTTACATCGCTTTTTGCGTAGCCGGCATGGTTCGCAGGCTTTGGAAATTTTGGTGGTCATTATTGAGAGATGGAAGTTGATTGTGCGGAAGTATGGCGGATCTAGCGGACTAATGTAGTGATCCTAGTGTAAAATCTTTGACGGATTGACGGGATTGTTGAGCATTAGTCATGACGACATGGGCAAAATGAAGAGCGGGCCGCAGATATTGACTTGAACGTTGATAGAAATATTGTCGCTTATACCAGGACTAAAGAGCACCAATATTTCCGTCAGCCTTGTTCCTGTCCTCGTTCATTTCTACGACCCACCTGTTTATCCACTCGCGGAAGCCTTGTTTCGGCAGTTATTTCTTTCAGTCCACTCTACCGCTCCCCAGTATGGAGTCTACATCTTTGGCCCCTTAACATGACTCGATGGCTCTAACTCTGCGAGGCACCGGAGTCCTGATCAATCAGCTGTGCTGTAAGTATATGGCCTAGACAATTTGCCTTCGTGGGTAATTGGAGTGCCAACCATGAGAATCTTTTCTCAACATAGAGAATATCCAAAAACATGGAAAAGAGTACTTAACAACTAATTCCAAATGTTTCAGTGGTTGCGAAGATGCGAATAAACTCAATTAGCACTATTTGGTCTAGGTTCAATCAACTCCTTCAACTTGGTATCCTGTTTGACTGCTTCACGCTCATTGTCAAATTTCGTATAAGCCTTATTAAATCTCCCTATTCGCAGCTCAATGAGTTCCTGATTGTAAAAACTCTCATGCTTCAGCTCTTTCATATCGATGCTAAGACTCTTCAGAATCTCTACTCTCTCACGAGCTCCCATTAACCGCAGCGGCATCTGAAGGATGTCAGAGCAATAAATGGAAGCAAGTCCAAGTTTGGCGTCCTTGAGTGCGTCCACAAGTTCGTCGATTGTTTTTTCGACTACAAAAGGTTAGTGAAATCCTGATAAGGGCATGGATGTAATCTCTTACACCTGCGGACTGTAAGCTCTTTGCTATAGACTTTGAGACCCTGGTCGATACCAACGCCAACGCCAAGACCCCCACAGCCGGAGGCAGCGGCAGCTAGGAGCCATGGAGTGCTCAAACCACCTGTCATTGTAGCTCCTACTGTCGCAATAACTAGAAACGCGAATCCGACCAGGTATCCAGTGCTTTTGATGTCTTCGTTGTATCGTCCCTTCATCTTTTGCAGCACCTTTATCACGTTCCTCTGATGGTCAGCGAAGGCGATTGTGGCCAGATTGGTGTGTATCAGGGCGAGATGGAGTTCCTCCTCGCTGACAGCTGGAAATATAAGATTCATTAAAAATTGAATATTTTTGATACTCTGCCCACTTACCAGTTCGGTCATCTATGATCTTGGAAATACAAGTCTGAATTTGACCTGCAAGAGATTGAAACGGCTCTAGAGATGAGAGACTTTGTTGCCAGAATAATTTAATCTCATCCATGTCATTATCGGAATTGCGTTCTTCATTGGCGTAGTGGTTGGCGAGCTGTTCAGGCGTTGTTATAACGACAAACTGTATTAACTTTCGACAAGGACATCTGCCTACCTGATAGCTCAATGTAGTATCGCTCATCCTTTCCTTCAGCGAAGTCCAGAGCTGACCGATATTCAAATTGCCTTTTAGAAGCTCTTTGCCTATCTCTGTCACATTTACGCCGTTATTCACGAGTGATGCATGTGTGTCTTAGCTTTTAATAAAAAAATACTTTATTATATTAGATTTTAATTTAATTAAGTATATTATTTAATAGTTTTTATTAAGTTTATAAACTATTAAATATTAAAAAAATAAGTTTCTAAGTAGATTAAAATAAAATAAAGAGTATATTTACTCTATATACTAAATGAGTTAAAGATCTAAGCAGGGTCCTTTACTATCCCTATTCTGTCAGGACTGCACTCTCAGCTCCTCTTCCTGCAGAGTCTACCAGAGTTCAAGTTGTAATCCCAGTCGTCACTTCCCACGCCGGAGAGAACCCAAAAACTGTTACTGGGGTCATACTTGTTCTTGACCTTGAGCAACTGGTGGTAGTAACTACCATAAAAGTCCTTCTTGAAGTTGGAGTTGAAAGGGTTGCCCTCATTCATGTAAGAACCGGTCTCAGGAGCCCACTCCCGCCACAAACTCTCAGCGCCTTCTTCAAGGCGCTCCGAAGTGTCCTTGAGCATGTCTTGCGGCACAAGAGACTGATTGAACTTGGCACCATAGCTCATGACGTGGAGATAGTTGGAGCGCCACGCGGGGAGAAGCGAGCCGCGCATACTCTCGTCAACCTTGGCGGGTCCAGGCCCTCCTTGTAGACCAATGACAACAAGACCGTAACTAACAAGACGCTTTGCATAGTCAACGAGCTTGTCTTGGTCAAGATCTGACAACTCTGGGCGTCCAAGAAGACGGCTTGACATCATTGACATGGCGCCGGCTGTGTGGGAACCACCAGCGTTCATCTCGTTGAAGAACGATAGATAACTGGACTCAGAAAACTCACTGGGCACTATGGTCACCAGAGTTTTATTTTCTCCTCCGCTGGCTTCCAATAGATGCTTCCTTGCCGATTTCATAAGCTTCTCGACAGCTGATGGTGATTTGTCATAAGCGTAAATACCCTGACTGATGGTCACGCCAGTATTCATATCGCCTGACACAATTGTGGCACCAGCGCAACCAGCGTCCATAACAGACGGAAGTTCCTGCAGAAGAGCAGCCAACGCTTTAAAGCTGCCTTCAATAGCATCAGAGCTGTTGCCAGCCGGGCTGACAGAAAAGCCGGTGTTAATGACTCGAGGCGCAGGATGAGTCTTGATAACGTATTCCGTAACAATACCATACTGCCCTGCGCCGCCACCGCGAATAGCCCACAAGAGGTCCCGGTTCTGAGTGGCATCGGCTACCAAGATCTGACCATCTGATGTGACAACGCGAACTTGATAGATGTTGTCGGCTGCAAGACCGAAAGTACTTGAAAGTGGACCATGACCTCCTCCCTGGATGTGGCCACCAAGGCCTACCGTTTCGTCGTTGCCGCTCACAATCACACGGTTGGAATCGAGAGCATGGCGAACGGCTTCGCCGTAGTTGAGACCGCTTCCAGCGAACAAGACCGTATCTGTCTTGTTTGATCCAGGTATCGTCCAGTCGTGCACGAGCCGTGTATGCTTCAGGTTATGAGTCCAGATCGAAAGGGAATGGGCACCGGCGGATCTATCAGAGTATTAGTCTTAGAACAGTGGTATATCTAGCATACGTACCGTCCAAACAGGTCATGGCCAGTTCCCTTGACCACAATGCGTATGTTCCTTTCGGATGCCCAACGGGTAGCGATGGCAATTTGCTCGTCGCTAGTAGCGTTGACGATATGATTTGGATATCCACCAAGATGACATCCATTAGTGGCGTTATACCCATCGGCACCAGGTGGCAGGCACGAATTGTTTGCATAGACCGGAGATCCGATCGACTCAGGCAGGGCGGCGTGGAGGGTGGCGGCAGTCCAGTTGTCCTCGATGATTTGGCAACGATGGGGCGAGTCAAGCGGGTTGCCTTTGTAGCAAGAAGAAGCGGCTGGTTGGGTTTTGAGTAGAGCCCCGTCAATAGTTCGATTGAGCTCTTTCCATTCTTCAAGGGAAGGCCAATTGGGATCGGATGGGGAAAGCTTACACCCTGGGAGGGTGGCGCCTAAGGCTGAGCCGAAGAACGCGAAAGCAAAAGAGTGAAAGAGCATTGTGTCGAGTGCGTGAAGTCAAATGTTTGTCGAGATGTTGTGGAAGGAAGGTTTCCAGTGTCATATATATAAGTGTTGCTGTCTAGTATCGTAGTACCTAGCCTCGACACGGGTATCTGCCTGGATTGATGCCTCCTTTTTCGTATCAAAAACGAAAGGGAGCACAGACTGCGAATAGATTGTTTGTCCATGTGGTGAAGCACGAGATTGCGTAGAACTAGATCCACTCTGTACGCGTATGCGCCCAAGTCCCTGTAGCGTTGGCCTGGAATTTATCCAGTTGAGAGCTGTGGTCACGGCCTTTATGGAGAAGGTCAATTTCTTCAATGAACGCAAGGCACTCAGATGCGTCAGTGATAGTCCACATTCATGAAGTTTCTAGTGTCAGGCTTTGGGTGACGAAATTAGATTATTTTCGAGGCTGTGTCCAGTTCCATGCGAATGCGTAAATGACACGATTGGCCTGGGTGCGTCGTATTTGCCGGATCGGAAACAGGACAGCACTGTAGCCCCAGTTTCTATCTCTTTCAGCCTAGTTTCGGCCACTACAGAGCCAATCGTAGGTTTTTCGCGCCTTGATGAAACTACACTAACATTTATGGCGCCTTAGATTTCAGCCATGACGTCTTTTGCATCCGACACTTCCGGAGATCGGTGAGTTTGATCTGATGTATAGGGTAGTGTTAATGCGGTCAGATCCTTTTTGCCATAATACTACGACGATCGTTAGGTAGGGAAGGCGATGCAGTACCTGGCGTATCCAAGTCAGCATAGATCCCTGAACGAGGTTCGGGACTTCGGTAGCCCTGCTACGTCCAGATATACGACACGAGACATCCCAAGGACAACAGGATCGCGATTGTTGGAGACTGCAGAGAAAGGAGGTCTGGATATTGTCGCATTCTTCCAGAGATCTGGGAGGTTATGGTGAGGAAATCGCCAGTGGTCAAAGGATGGGATAACGGGGTATCTATCTGTAACCCTAGTATAGTTGTCGCTGTGTCCGACTTCCTACACCAAGGTATCGAGTTATGCCATGTACCCAACAAGCTCAACCTAGTTCCACAAAATGTCTACATACAGTCGTCAAAGCCATATTAGATGGGGTCAGCTGCCAGGCGGATTGTCAGCAGCACAAGGCTAGTTCAACATCATAAGTAGCTTGCTGCACCCCCAGCTGTAACACCATTCCCATATACTGTTTCTTGTGTATAAGTCCCATCTGACACATATTACTGTGCGTTGTTATATGCTGTCTGCCAGGCTTGGTTGGTAATGTTGTGGTTTTGCATAGCTTCTTCCCCACCTGCCGACATATTGTAAGAGTCGGGTTGTGCAGTATTGTCAGACAAAGGTTGGGCGCTGTAGGAGGATGACTGTGGCTCGTAAGATGGAGCCTGGGCACTGTAATCAGGCCCCGTGGCGTTGGTGTCGTAACAGGAAGGCTGAGGGCTAAGGGGATTACTAAATTAGCGAAGTCTTACGTAATTAGAATATCTGAGGTTGGGCTTACTCTGTTGCAGTTTCTGGTTCATCTGATTGAGAAATAGGACATATAAAAAGCTTGAGTAAATCCATAATAAAAGACATAATAGGTACTATGGGGAGTAATTAACTGTATTTTCATCAAGTAATAAATGTTTAGTGCAGTAGAGTAACTTAGAACTCTCTTGTGGTATGGCACAGGTTTTATATTTTAAGCTGGCGTTTCTGCAATAGAAAGCGTAAATGCTAAGTATTATTTAAAATCCATTAACTACTATGGGATGCATATCTTCAGCCGCACTACGCTATAATCTTGGATCTCGACCATGGATCTTTGCTAAAAATGAGTATAAGGCTCGGCAAACCGGCATCACAAAGGAAAGAATTAGAGTGTTAACCTAAGGACTTTGGGACCAAATGTTCCAGCCATAACTGGGTAAATTGCAGTAAAGGCATCCTGGTCTCTATCCATCGAATATCCGCCGCACTTCTCTGGTGGGCAGCTTGAAGCATTTTTTACCCTCTCCCTTGCATGTCTTTCAATTTCATAAGGGCACACATGTAATACGACTCTACCAACATTTGACTAAGTAGCTATGTGTCTTTAACCTCAACCTGATCATGGGATAGTAATGGCAGATAATAGGTCATTGCGCTAAACGCCTGAAGCAGCATACTAAACCGAGTCCTAAGAGCACTATCCCTCTTATACTTACCGGTGAAGAAAGAGCCAAGGCTCTCCAAATCGACATGTAAATTAACTAAATAGTAAATCCGTGACTCTTGAGGACCTCCTTTAGTTCTTTAAGCTTGGCGGGCTTGGTAATGTAAGAGTCTACTCCGCTACGGGTAGCTTCATCTCGTGTACTTTGAGATCCCAACCCAGTGATGACCAACACCAAAGCGGGTGAAAGATTGCTATACCGCTCGAAAGCGCGTATTTGGCGAGTTGCCTCAAGTCCGTCCATGACTGGCATCGATATATCCATTAAAACACATGAGAAAAAACCTGGATTCGCTTTATAGGAAGCAACAGCCTCCTCACCGTTTGTTGCCGTTTCATATGGCTGCTTCAACTTGTTCATAAAACATGTAAGTATTTTCAGATTAATCGGATTGTCTTCAACTAGTAGAAACCGAGGGACCTGGAAATAGTTATCAGCCACAGTTAGAGTTCCAAATGGACTGTTTATTGTGGCTGGTGTTGCTGGTTTACCCAAGGACGCTGTTTCTGATGGGCTTGGAAGTGATGTTGTTGCAGAAGTATCAGGAGTATACGGGCTGTGTAGCGGCATCGGCACAGACATCCGAGGCGCATCTTGTAGTTCAGCCCACAACCCTATCACCCTTGATATGGCCTTTTCCAATTTCAGTGGAGTGAGGCTGGAATATGGTGAGCAGATATTCAACACGAGGTAACAAAGATAACTTACGGTTGCGAAATAAAATCGTGTAATTGCGTTTGACCAGCTAGTTTGCAAGCTGATTCATACTTGTGGGCGACCAGCGCGTTGGAGCAAAGAACAATAACTGGTAAGCCACGCCATGGCTTGGCTGGACGACAAAGATCATATATCGTAGGGTTGGTGACGATGATAACGTCGGGAGCCAGGCGATCAGCATCAGATTCGGTACACAGTTTCATGCCAATATGGTCGCAGCACAACGTTTCGAGCACAGCATCCTCCGCTGAGACTATCGGAGACGCATGGCCTAGACTTTTGACATTGTTGACCACTCGAGCACGTAGACCACGACATGTGTTTTGACCCTCAGCGGGTTGCTCTGCTGGCAGCTCTTGAATAGGTGATAAGGTCAAGGGCAATGACACAGTGACTTTAGTACCGACGTTGTGCTGACTAACAATAGAGATTCTGCCACCAAGCTGGGATGTGAGCTTTTGAACAAAACTCAGTCCTAAACCTGTGCCAGTCGAGAGTTCGTCTTCTTGTGAGAACGGTTTAAAAATACCGTTTTTGAGAAACTCCTCGCTGATCCCTCGTCCCGAGTCTTCAATAACCAGTGTCACCGTTCGCTCTTGACTTCCGGCAATTGAGGGTTCACTCTGAGTGAGAGAAACAGTGATGATGCCTTGCGACGTATATTTCAGAGAGTTTCCGAATATATTCATGACAATGCGACGTATAGCCCCTGCAACCGTATGGAAATACCACGAACAAGCCGGATCATAGAGCAAGAAGACAGAAACGTCCCGTTTCTGCAGTTGATCCAGGTCATTGCTACTGCCTGTAGGGTTGAGCTCTTCAGCAGCCTGCATCGAATCCAACTGACGAATAGCGCGTATATCAGAGTGTTTGCGGGGCTTCGAGTTAACGAAGACTTCCGCCATCGACAGACACTGGTAGTCATGGCCAGCAGAGACACTCTCCATTACATCCTCAACAAGGAGATCAAGACTGACAGGGCGGGCCAAGCCCCCTGCGCCGGTACCGTTCGGGTTCGACTGATTCTGAACGCTGTTGAGTGGGTTTTGTTGTTGCGCAGTTTGATTCACTTTGGAAAAGTCCAGTAGATGCTCTGTTGTTTCACAAAGAGTTCGACAGCACGTTTCAATCATATGAGCGATATTCTGCTGCGCAACACCCAAGCCGGAATCATTCAATAGCTCCAACCCAAGGGTGATACCATGGAGAGGTGACCTTAGCTCGTGCGAAATTGACCCGAGGATGTCTGACTTGGCTTTATCAGCGGCTGAAGTTTCCAAACGAAATGCTTCTGATGCTGCAAGAGTTCCAATGGCCCGCAAAAATGGCAGTTCGCTGTCCTTGTCAAACTCAAAGTGAGGTTTTGTTGAACACATAAAGCCGCCAATCGCCCAAGTGCCCTTTTGGGGATCCCAGATCGGGGTGAAAGCGACAGTCTGAGCATTGGGGAAGGCGTTTAGAACATGGGTTTTCTCATGAATTAGTTCGTCCAGACCGTCGTCTGAGTTGGCTCTCGAGTGTTTAAACCCTTGGCTGTCTTGTTTGGTGTCAGGGCGTGCATGGTCTTCCGAGGTAGGTGGTCGATTGAAGTTGACATTCTGGTTCGACCGGAAGTCAAACACGCAGCCTTCTGGATATCTTTTAAAGAGTTGTGCAAGGAACATTTGGGATAAGGCACTGTCTCTGGAAAGATTGGTGCTGTCGGCACTTGATGAACCAAGGACCTGGCAAGGGAGTAATGACTGAACAGCTACATGATGCTTCATCTTGTCACCACTGCAAATAATGGGACTGTGCGGCGATGTCTCGAGAGAGTTCTTGTCTTCGGTCTTGGTCGCGGATGAATTTGCGGCGTGCAACTCACGGGAATCTCCACTGAAAAACATACACGCATCGATTTGGAGAGACTCTGCAATGACAATGGCTGCTTGGAGGAATGGATTGGTGACTACCGAGCTCTTGTGGTTGATCTCTGGACTATCGGAATTAAAGGTTCTTATGGCAGGCCGCAACTCATAGGGAGTAGGTTGAGATTCCTGGAGTTCATTTTCAGTTTGTTTTTGTTTCGCAGAACCTGGATTGATACTGATACTGTCTTTGGCTGTGGCTGATTCTGAGTTGGTTTGAGATGAGAGTAGCCTTCTATTGGAAAAATTGCGAAGGCCAATACTCATCTGCATCTTACGCTTCAACACTTTCTTGACATAGTTGTTCTCAAGATGATCCATAATGGTTTGTGACAGAGTACGTAGGATGTTTGTATCTTTCTCGGTCCAATCGAAACCTGGTTTGGAATTGATAACGCAAAACACTCCAATATTCACGCCACGAGGCGATCGGATTGGCACAGCGGCGTAGAACCTGGCAATGGTACCGGGTTGGCAGTAGGGGCTTGAGGAAAATCGAGGATCCGTGACTAGATCTTGAACTATGACAGCAGGGAGTTCGTCAGACCCAGTTTCGTGCAACGTGTCCTCGATGACCCGTAATGTATAATCACAGACACCATCTTTGCGTGCTATGTGTGTTCCAGAAAGCCAGAACTCGTCGCCATCTTGACCCGTTGCAAGGTTCGGTATCAAGGACGTTGTGGGGGTCGCCTCGGCAATGATGTATTGTTCGTTCTTGTCGAATAAAGATATGAGTGATCTCTCTGTCGCGGTGCGGTAAGTCGCGAGCTGAGCAAGACTTGTGAGAATCGGATCGGGGCACACAGAGAGGTCTGCGCTGGTGACTTGGCCGATTGGGCGACATGTGGCGCGAAGTAATTCATCGTACCTGTAGAATGGTACCTAGTGAGTAGCTGTACAGGGGACACTTGGGCCAGTAACCCTTTCGAGTCAGACGTACCTCGCGGTTTCGCACTCTCGAATGGATTCGATTGGCGAGGCACCTTTGGTCGTCGACATGTTGGACCGTGTCGATGGTGAAGAATGACAGAGAGCGAGAGGATAGGGGAAGTGCTTTTGATTGCAAAGCGATAAGGAAAAGATGGGATTTTTGCCAAGAGGAGTCTAGATCGCCGCCATGTGACTCCATACGGGCTCCAGGCTGCATTAGCGCTGGCTCCATACTGTACAGACACTACTCTGTACGCATCCCGAGTGTGGCGAGTCTGGGAAACGAAAAGGTCGCTAGGCCAGACAAGGCAGTTGGATCATGCACAGTGTCAAGGCGCGACAAGTCTGACCGCAAGACCCTGAAAACCCTTACATGTGTACATGTGTAGGTACTATGTAACCCTAGTCTAGACCCTTGGACCCTTGGACCCTCTACCTACCACACCAAGCTCTCCCCGCCTCAATATTGGGCGAGAACTGCGGATCTGTACTTTTGTTTCACATGGTGATGGTTTGTGTTATTATCATTATTATTCTATGTATCAAGTTCAACAACTCCATGCATCATTGCTTTGTATGTGATTAGAGGCAGCACTGTCCGATAGCTGGGCCATGTGCCTGGCTTGCCGTTTCGCGAATATTAGCCCACACACGTTACAGAGTGTGCTGGGTCCAAGGGGACCCTTGCGCCATTTGGGTGTCTCTGTTACATGGCAAGATGTGCATGAAGTTGGACCATTGCGCCCGGAAGTCAATTGCTATTGCTGTTAGAAATGGAACCTTGAGGTGGAAGCCAGGCAGTCTAACCTGTTGTTTTCGCCTGTTGGCATGTGAAATTTTGTCACCTCGAGTCCAGTCACTGGCTTTCTTGCGATGTTCTGTGCGTGACCTGGATGTGAGGCTTGAATATTTCGCTGTTGTATCACACGGTAAAGATGATGCCCATTTATTATCTCTGTGTGAACTTTCCAGCTCACTTGCTAATGCTGTGGCTATTGCTGATGTTCGAAATACAGAAACGTTGGAAAGTGGTTCACCGACGGATTGAAGGCTTTCGGTACGGTATTGAGCCTAAACCCGACTTGTTAGCAATGGGAATCAATAGATCGACATGGAGAGATATATAAAATGCATCCTGTCCCTGTCTATCAACTTACAGAGGAGCACTTGTCGGGCAGGGATATTCTCCTAGAAGAGACGACACCATAGGCTTGCGCTTGATGTTGGAGTTCTTGACTGGTTCTTGGCATGATGCAATACTGGTCCATTGTAGCACAAGCGGAATTGCATATAAGGGAGGACAATTATGTGTGCAGTCACCGATCTGGGTGACGAAGGAAGGGCATGGAGATCGGGATGCTTAAATACCATATCGAAAGGTTAGCAACACAGGGTCCAATGCAGAATGCCATTATGATGTCAACGGGCATATAGAGATGAGAATGGCCAAATGCCATAAATACAGGGTCCAACGAAGAATGCCAACATGATGTCATAACGGCCGAACTGTTTCGGCTGACATTCCTACTCTGGAACTTGGTAGCTTGGTAGCTTGGCTACTGCGATTGTGGCTAGTAAGGTCTACGAGAACAGCCCCCGCATGATAATACAACATACTCTTGTGGCACCAAAGTAACCTGACGAGATGAACTTACCCGGGCTGTTTTGGATGCTTACTTTTCACTGGGCAGACAAGATCTAGCATCCCAGTATCTGCCCTCTTACCTCTCTGGAACGATAAATAAACTGGGGACTCAACACGCAGCCGGAGCCAAGTGTCCGCTACAAGGTACCTGTACCAAAACATGGTGGTTACTCATCAATGTTAGAGGCTTATTCGTATCTTGGCTACTCAGATACTGCCCTGATACCGGTAAGCCAGTTACTGTCAGTATACTATAGCTATTGGCTATCTGATTCTTCTTAACTATGAAATTTCTTACTGCACAGCCGCATTAAAAATAATTGGCTGGGGAGCGGTACCTATTGAGGTGCCTGTATTCTTAAACAGTAGCAGGGCAGGTGGACATGCATGCTCTGGGTCGAATCATTTGACGACCCGATTCGCTGACACTGTGTGTTTAAGGACGAAATATCACTGTGTACATACTAGCGCGGCTCACAGAAGAAGAAAGACAAAATTTCATGGAGGGAAGTTGTTCATCTCCTCCCCCTAACTCCAAACTCGGGATATCAGCACAGTATTCTGACTCTGTTGGTCATAGTTTGTAGCACTGTTTTCGCGATTCTTTCCATTGAGGGTATTGCGATTTCCAACGTCTAATGTTGACTCTTGAGACAAGGGTATAGCTCAAGTGCTGGATAAAAAACAACACTCTTGTCTCGGCTCGGCGCTCGACGCGTAAGGCAATGCATGGGTCTTGACTGGCGAATCCCATCAGCCACAGACAGGTGGAGCAACTGAGGCACGGAAAATGTGCAAAAGCCGGCGGCAATAGGAGATCAGGATTACCCTACCTATATCCGACAAGCTGAGGTCACGGATCAAGCTTAACCTGTGACACCCTGATCTTCTTCCCACACGTATCATATCTAAGAAAAGAATAACGTGGCGTGAAGCTCTGTTGTGGTATACTAGTTCCAACAGCCATCTCGACACCATGGCCGGGCAAAATCACGTCATGTCACTTTTCCATCAAATTGTCGCGGATAGCACGCGGACTGAAGAAGAAGTAGTCTTGCCGGGGAGAAATGACGTTGGTATGTCAACTGCACTGTTGAGTTACAGATCGAAAAGAGAAATTAACGGTATATCGTAGCTTGCGGCTTTCCATTCGAGGAGTTGGCGACACGCGAGGCTCGTCGCCATAGTCTGTCAGTCTCCCAGATTGCATCGCTCGTTCAATTCCAAGACTTGGAATATTGTAGCCACGTCATAGATGAGCTCATCTGTTCAATTTGCTTGTCTCCCATGCTTACGCCGTTATTGACCACATGTGGACACACCTTTTGTTCGGAATGCCTGCGTCGACACGTCACTGTCACAAACCAATGTCCTCTCGATAGACGGTCGATCCGACCCAGGAAGGCTCGACGCCCACAATCCATGGTTGATGCTCTTGATCGCTTAACCGTAATGTGTCCGAATGCCAATCAAGGATGCTCTTCCAGCATCAACCGAGATCAGGTGGTTACCCATATTCTAAGATGTGCCTACAATGCCAGGGTATCAAAAGATAATACACCAGACAAAGATATGTAAAGTTCTTCTAAGCGCATGTTCTTTTATAATATAACTCACTGTGCTTAGAACTATAGCTGAGTAGTCTAATTACAGCTAAGAAGTGCAAATCAGACTGTGTGGAGTATACAATGTAGGTATACTTTTGAGTCCTTTCATGTTCCTAACTACGAATTGTATTTGAGACTTTAATGAGGAGTTTGCTTCCCGAGTTCAAATGAGCCTCTATTATCCCCAACTTGACGAGCAAAATACTATTCGAGTTTTCGAGCTTAATCTAGATGTCATTCGGGATCGATTAAAGCAGAAAAGGCAAGAGATCAGGTACAATGCCTCATTCATCAAGGACTTTGTACGCCAACACTATCTAAAACACAAATTTGGCTGATGGAGTGGCCACCAGATCCGCAGCCTTTTCTAAACGGCTCAAGCGCTGGCCGAATTTGACGCGCAAGGAGTAGACATCGATGCCAAGATCGACAACAGCATTGCAGTGAGTCTCCAGCTCAAGACTTGAAGGGGGAATCATTCTACACTGTCGTCATTTGACTCTTCACAATATCGTGTGGCCTCTCAGGGAGATCTATTCCACCCATTCAATCATGGTCAAATGTTCGCTGGTCAGAAGACGAACATGCCACCTCAACAGTGTCACTCTTATCCGCAAAAGCAGCAGCAGCACCATTAACAGCAGCTGATGACAACTATGGACGGCATGGGCTATAATATGTCGTCCGGATCGGGATAGGTCGGACAAAGTCATAACGATCCTCACATGATGCAAACCAAACAGCCTAATTCTTGATACAAGCAGTATCAGCAGGGAAGTCAAGGACATCCCCGCAATATGAACGAAAATCTGCAAGGCTCTCCTGTTCCGCAGAATACCTTCCAGGGACATGAACAAGAGAAGAGATACAGCAATGGTAACCAGAGCCAGATCTCTACTTCACAAGCACAGGTTTCGTCGATTCTCATTGTGGACTCCTCATCTGGTTTATCATGAATCTATTTTAAACTAATTTCGAAGATACTATCTATCTATATATATAGAATAAGATCAGACACCACCGCCATTTGTAAGACGACCGCGTGGGCCATTGGAATAGATCCAGTGGGGGGTCTGAGGAGCATGAGTGCTGGTTATGTAGCTTCCGAAGTAAGGCTGAGCTCCATTGGCACAGGTGGCTGAAGTACCAGTGACGTAAACGTAGCAGGCGCCGTTGTTGGAGTTATCGAGAAGAGTGATACGGCAAAAGGGTCGTTTCTGACACTCGTTACAACAAGTTTCTGGAGTGAAGCCCATACCGAGATAAGTCAGTAGGTTATCAGTAGGAAGAACATTCCTCCATGCCACGACACGTCCTCCGTTATTAGCGGTGGTCAAGACATCATTGCTACTGCATGCAGCGTATACGGTTGATCTAGGAATATCAGACTCGATGGTGACTTGTACATGTTAGCTATGCTGGCTTAGAAGATGAAGGAGTATGTAACTTACCAGTGTTGGTAACCGTAGAGGTAGAAGTAGTTGATGTCCAAGATGTTGTTGTAGGATAGATAGTCGTGGTAGTAGTGGTGCTAACATCAGGAGGATACGAGACGGTAGTGATTGTAGAATAGACAGTCGACATGACAGTCTTTGTAGCAGCCTTCAGTGTGACTCGAGGTCCCTGGGCCGTGACAGTGGTAGTCTTGGTCGAGTAAGAGGCTTTTTTGGTTAATGAATCAACGGAAGAGCACGTATAAAAAGAAAGCACACAAACAATATTTGCCCACGAGCTACCCTTCTTTATCAGTCATAGCCCTTATGATTGACTTTATTAATCAGCAGCTACCATATGTGTTAGGAAATCTAAGTTGTCGTAAGAGGAGCTTTAGTTGATAATTTCTTTTTATGTATTCCGCTGATTGCTCATTCGTTTCAGGTCCCAATGGACTACCTAGTTAACATCCTCGCTAAAGAGAAAGTCAAACGCTGAAGTATCCATCAAGAACAAATCATTGAATGACGGATCCTGACCGCCCGTAAGAAAGTCCATAGTGATGTTCTGAGAGCCAGCTGCTGTATAAATATCTGAGCCAAGATCGCCCATGTTTCCATTGGCATCAGTTGATAGATCAATGTTGTTGCTACTCCAACCCGATGGACCCCCCTTTGGCTGTTCAAACGATCGCCCATCTATCTGCAAGTTCAGACTGGGTTCCGATGGCCCATGCACTCGCTCGCCCCTCTGCCTTGAAGCTCTCTGCTCCAGAACCTTCAACAGGCCCCCTGCATAATTCCAGTACTTGGCAAGCTCTTGAAGGACTTTCCAAAACGTGTGTAGGATTTGTCGAGACTTGGCAGCCAGCAAGGGTTTGTTTGTACTAATCTCGTTGATGATGTGAATTGTGGCAGTGAATACAACGTGGTTGCTATACAGCCATAAAGAGGATATCAAGTTCTTGCTGAGTAGAACTTCAAAGATGGACGCAATCGCGACTGTAGCTTCTCTGCAGAGGATAGCGTCCTCTGGTGTCTCAGTGGGAGCATCCTTCCGGGACTTTGGTGCAGGACGATGGAGTAATAAAACAAAGTTGTAGTATGTGAGATGAAAATGGGCTTGCCATAGATCGAGACATGAAATTGTCAAGTGAAGTGATTTGGGGATTGAAAGCGTTAAGTTTCCAAGAAACTCATCAGCTTTCTTAATAGCTTCGAGTTTTGCCTCTGCAGTTGCACGAAGTGACCAGCCCTTTCTTATCGTTTCAGATATAATTTTGCACAATTGTACATGGTATATCATAAAATCGATCTCTGCTCCAGGAAGATGTTCAATGTGACAAGGCTGGATATCTGGAACGTCACAATCATCGAGGTTGCTACAAGTGTCAGAAATGAGCGCAATTGAGGATAACTATGCACCACTCACATAACTTGAGGTCTACCGGCTGACACAGACGCGATTGTATCGAACTGAAATAGAACCCACCACAGACGAGTATAAACGCGTTTGTAAACCGGCATCATCTTTGAGTGGCTGGTATCTCGATGTAATCCTATAGCCATAGCTGTTCTAGTGGCAATCCCAATCCAATACCAAGCGTTGGCATCGGAATACCACGTCAAGAGAAGAGGCACTTGGATATAGACAAGCCTGTCAGGCCAAGATTCACAGTCAAAAAGAGTTTTGGTTCTGTGGAAGAAGGTAGAAAGAAGGGGAATCATGCTCTCATCATGCGATGCCAGAGTGTGGGCTCCTACTAGCATTATTGCATTGAGAAGTGTCAAGCAGACTGGATTGATGGGATCCTGGCCATTATATTGAGTCATGAATAAGTCTTCGTCGACTATCGGCCATCCACGGTTGATTGTATCAAAATATGCTCTTACCAAGCGCATCTCAAGCTGCTTGTCGGGACGTTCTAGTGGTTCTCCTGTGACACCGCGTCTTTCATACCAGTCATCACTAGTCTCTAATTGACCGTTGTTGAAGTGAAACACATTATCGTAGTTCACATTAGCAGCGTTTTGGCGGAAGAGATAACTACAGTTGGAGAGATTATTTCCAATGAAGTGTGCGCGAGTTCGATGTCCCAGTTCTGCGTCTCTGGCATCGCTATCATTCAAGACGTGAGCACCAAGTTCGAGCTCGCCGCCTTCCTTTGGAGATGGGATTTCTGGTACAGTAGTAAATGATGATACCGTCGTTGGTGAATCAGTTGGCTGTCGTGGACGGAGGGGAGCTAGAACAGTCAATTGACGAAAAGACTGTCTGACTTCCTTCTTGTTGGGACATGATCGACATCCAGATCGGTTGTGACTGCTACAGTTTGTGCAGGGGACACCTTTGTCAACGATGTCACATCGAATCTTTCGTTGACGGCAATTGATACAAGCACGTCCTGGGTTGAATGTCATCAGATGTACTGAACGGAGCAAGCGAGTGACAACTCACTAGTTGGCCCATCAACCCGAGATGGCTGTGTCCTTTTCGCGGCGATGTTCTGCGCCCGTAGGCGATGCCCCGTCATCGGGATTCCTGCTTTTCTTGAGTCTGATGGATGAAGTTGCTTGGAATTCAGCTCTTGATCTAGGGTGGTTGATATTGCTGGGTTTAGTCTGGTCGTCATGTAATCTCGCTTCGGCCAAATGAACCAATCATTACTGATCCACGGCCGATTGAACGGCAAGACTATCCAATCAGAGTCTCGAATCACATCACGGTGAAATTATCCAATTACGATGAGTCCAGCCACGGGCACAATCACCAATAACGATGCTATATCTAAGTCAAGACATGTTATCATCGACAAGACGGAAGGGCGTCTTCATTTTTGCTTATCAATATGTCGTGAAGCTCCATCGTAATGACATTATATATATAGGCCTGGCTGCCGGAAAGCGAGTATCCTGTGTCACCTACATTCACCAACTGTATTAATACCATAATGCCTTCAAAGATTCTCAATTATATCCCGTCACGGGCAAACCCATCTTGTCAAGTCGAAATTGACATTCACGGCCACTACGAGTCCAAAGTCTATACTACGGGATCTACAGTCCAGGGTTTCATTAGACTCACATCCCGGAACAAAACTCCGTTTCAGTCCATCCAAGTCAATTTCAGAGGCACAGCTTCAACCCGCCAAGCGTTTCAGTATGGGACGCCCTTTACAACGCATGCATTTATGAACATCTCTATATCGATTCTTGAAGACTTTTTTCCCACTGGTCATGTCCTTGAAGCTGGAGAGTCGCACAGCATTCCGTTCATATTTGAGATCCCCAGCGATCTTTCCTCCAATGCTTGCAGTCATCAAAACACAGCCGTGAGGGAACGCCATTTACTTCCACCACCTAGCCTCGGGTCATGGATGAAAAGCGATCTCACGGATGGCTCGACATATGTTGATTATGGCATTCGTGCGCGACTTGTGCTCGGAAACGATGGCTTTGCGGAAGAAAGATTTGTCGATCAGAACATTTCTCTCAAAGTCATTCCTATGCTTCCTGAACAACCGCCCATCAGCATTTCCACCTTCAACTCGCAATACTGCTTATTTCAGACAAAAACGATAAGACGAAATCTAGTTGGTGCCAAAGAAGGAATTCTCAGAGTTTCAACTAGGCAGCCTAGACAAATGACATTGAATCTGGATCACCTTCAGGCATCAGAATCTCAACTAGCGATCGATCTTGAATACATTCCTCTGTCAACAAGGCGCACACCACCGGATATTCGCATCAAATCAGCAGTCATTGAGACTGTTACAAGCTTTTCGGTTGGCCGCGTCGGTTATCTACCCGATCAGGATGACACAATGCCAAGCAGTATCTCTGGGGTAGCTCCATGGGTAGCTTCACATCCTCTAGTTCTACAAGGAGCGAGAGAAGTGAATTGGGAGAAAGTCGCAGATACCAATCCTTTCGCAGAACCAGAAAGAAGAGCTTCAGAGCCAATTCAAGTTGCTCCAGACACTGCTAGAACGCAGACACCACCAAGCACAACTCGGAGTTCCATCGATAAGGACTACAGCCAATCGGAAACTCTTATCTACAGGGCCACTATAACACAGCCTTTCGTACTCCCTACAGAGAAATTGTTATTTCTTCCGACGTTCCATTCGTGTATGGTTAGCAGAACCTACCGAATTCGAATTACTCTAGCTACCCGGGCGCATGGCACCACGGTTTCTCTTGTTGTACCATTCCAGATAACAAGTGAAGGACGTACCACTGCCTACGATCCTATATTGCCTGTTTACGTGAGTACAAGGATTCAATGTTCATTGAGATACAGAAACACTAACTGAGCACAAAGCAATATGATAGTGATTCTGTGACTCGCGAATCACCTCCTCCATACAGTAGATAGAGTGAATTTGGAATCATTGTTAGACATAATTAATTTATATATGTATCTCTTGGCCGAGAGGAAGTTGCCAAATATCTTCCACCAATGTATAGTTCAATAGCGCTACTGGATATGACCTTGGCTAGTGATAGGGGCCAGGATATAGATTAGCTTTCAGTAGGGTTGCATAAACACCGGTACTGATTTGGTGGGTGATACAAATGTTAGATCACCCCTAGTATATGTATTGGCTGAGAGTGGACTAATCATTTCGTTTGTATTGCTTTACGTCCTTGTTTTTTTTTTTTTATAGAAACCCGCCTGGCTATGTCAAGTAATTTCAATCAGACGTATCCCAGTTCTTTCAGGATTTCCATCTCAAGATTGTCGTTGTCTTGCTTCGTAAATACTCGAACATCTCCAGCATCTGCTTTTCAGACCCATCCAAATCGAACATCCGATGACAACTCAACCTTTTCCCTCTCCAACCACCGTGGTTGGAACCGCCGGCCGACATTCTCTGTTGGGAGTCTCTTCTCTGACACATCCATCGCCCGGAGCGCCTCCAATAGTTTGATAGCTGATTTACCCTGGCCAACAAATGTCCTGATTGTTCCTTGAAGACTGCGTAGTAACTGAAGTGTAGATTCGATAATCCCAGCTGTGCATCTTTGTGGCCGTACTCGTACGCAAAAGGGAAGAAACCAGCCATCTCCCAGTTAATGACAGCGGCTACGTGCCATTTTCCACTGTGGGTACCATCGCGCTTGATGAGGATGTTGCGAGGCTCGAGATCGTCATGGCAAGGAACGACATGCTTTTGTAATTCGTCAAGGTCAGCGTTGGTCAACTCAACCCAGTTCACATTTTCCAGTTGAGACTCCACGACGAAGCTGTCGGAAGACGAGGTAGCACTGAAGTTGGTCTTGTTGGGCGCAGCATCACCGGCAAGTTTGGCTAAAAATCCTTTCATGTCGGCATGATACCCAAGCTCTGGGCCGCCAATCAAGGACATCTTCCCGTCGCAGTAATAGGGAGTCCCTCTCAAGATCTTGTGGGCGTGGTCACTATCTATGCTATAAACTGTATGAATGACTAGATTCCACTGTTGACAGGCACAAGAGATTATGGTAGCTAGAGAAAGTAGCCAATCAGAGACTTGGGAAAAGGAAGTGTTTACAACCAGATATGCTGAAAGGCAGTATTGGATTTACTTTTTGGTAACGTCTTGCCTGTAGGCTAACTACTTAGAAGCTATACACTGTACTAAGATATGTAAGATAAACAAATATCTCAAGTTATATCCTGTCCAAAAACTCGCTATCCACTGAGATTAAAACAGCTTCTGTAGTAACTGCTTAAGCAGCGTTATCAGCAGCGTCCTCTTCTGAACGGGGAGGACCGCCAGGACCACCTCCCATTCCAAAGTCAGGGTTGGTGTGTCCACCATCCTCGTATCGGAAAACAGCAGGGGTGACCTTGTTGGTTTCGGTAATGTTAACACCATAAGCCAACCAGCCAAAGATACCCTCCGCAACAGTGTCACCAAGCAGAGTCCACTCAACAACGGGGTCGTAGTCCTGGTTAGCAGCCTCAGCAAGAATGTAGTCACGAGCATTGGTCATCAGCTCTTGAGTGTTAGTGTTGTAAGGAGCAAGACTCTCAACCTCGTGGATCAAGTCCTGGTCGAAGTAGGTCTGGCCGATATGGCTGCTGTAGATATCGTTTCCAAGGGTCTTGTTCTCGAACAGAGTAGCGTTGGCATGAGCGAGAAGGTGAATGTGGGTAGTGCGGCCGGTGTAGTGGCCTGGGAAGAGGGTCTCAAACTGCGCAACACCATCCTCGTCGGTTTGCTGGATACCACGGCCAAAGGTGTTGTTGATGTTAGTCTTGTCGTTGATGTTTCCGTTACCCTGGTTGTTCACACCAGCATAGACACCAGTGGAGTTGCAGTGCCAGATATCGAGATACAGCTCGGGTACAGGCTCGCAGGTCTCAACGTTGATGATTTGGTAGTCGAGAATGAGGTCAACACCCTCCTGGTCCTCCTTGAGGTTGCGACGAATGGTCTCACCACTGACGTCTTGGAATTGTTAGTTGATATCACCTCTGATAGATGGTAAGAACTTACAGTAGGGACCGATAGTAACCTCGGGAGTCAAAACACACGAGTTCTGTCCAGCAAACAGAGTCTCGGCAGGTGTGTTGGGCGTATAACCAAGGTCGGTCTTATTGTGGTCCGTGTTGAGCACGTCCTCGAGATCACGCTTCTTGATACCACCTGGAGCCACATTAGAAAGGCACGAGTCAAGTAGTGGATGGTCAATGCTTACGCTTCTGGCGGTGTTCTTGGATCAAAGCGGATCGACGCTTGATGTTGCGGTCAGTCACACCTCGAGCCTTGAGCTTCTCAGCACAGTGACGCAGAGACAGTCGCTCAGCAGTGGTTTCGAATGAGCGACGCTGTTGAAGCTCATCATGATGATCCTCGCCAGGGTGAGCTACGGTCAAGGTAGCGAGTGCTAGGACGATTGAGCTGGGGAAACGCATGATGGCTGTACAGAAGAATAACAGTAGTGTGAATGAACTCAAGAGGCTGATGGAAATAAACCACAAACTGAGAAAACTGTTTCCTTTTATGTACATTCGGACCGTCACGCAACGCATTTCTTGATTGATATACTCGTGTCTGCAATCATTTTTGCCATCGTTTTTACCGTCTTGGCAATGTTACGTCGAAAATGTTCCGGCGTCTATCAACTTCCTGACTTGGAAAAAAGGTTTCATGCTTAATGCTGATCTTATCAAAGCACGATTGTATCATCGTGATATGAGTAAACGACTCTTCCTTATTCGCTGCGGTACATGTTGCCCCTTGCTTAATCTTCGGCATGTGGGCAGACGTTCCTTGATGTGGTCCACAGGCGGCACGGGAGGCATCCCGAGAAAGAAGGTAGAAGTGGATAAGTATGCATAGATCCATGTACCTGAATCTGATAGAAGAGGGTTTTCTGTCTTCCCGTCGCTTTGTATTGCTAAGCTCCCACATGTCACCGAGTTACCCGCGGGAAGAACCGCCATTGGTAATGGGACTGGTTAACAACTGTTGAGAAAGTTCAAAGAAGGTCCGAATGAGGCAATCGTGGAAGATATGCTTATATTTTAGATAAACTCTAATCAACAGGCCAATGTCATCTCAATGCAAACCATAACTCTCTACATAAACAAAATAGAAGAGTCAAGGTTAAACTCAAGCATGTTAAAGTCAAATACCTCGTGGGACAAAGAACCTGCCATGTCAACTCCAGATGAAGCAGAGTTTTCAACCGTGATACTATCCCCACTGTAGGGTGATAGATTCGGCGAGAACGACCTTGCTTGCTTATAAATACTATCCCGCTTTGCAAACGATGGTGATGTAACAAAACTGGAGTCCTTGTTGGGTACCTTGACTTGACCAACAAGACTATGTCGAGAAAAGACGTGGTAACGCGTTTCCAGCTTTTGAGTTACATCCGGATGCCCTTCCGGTGACGGTATCGTCAATCTTGGCGTTTCAGATATATTTACCATCGATATTGTTGCCATTAATTCATACGCGTCCTCTTTCTTCACACAAGTTAGTATACTATAGCAAAAGTCTGGGTTATATCTCACAATAGCTGTTGTGGCTTCGCATTCAAAGAACATGCTTTCAAGAAATTCTATGCATACTTGACCGTATGCTTTCACAACTTCTGTCATATTTTCTGGTATAATCTTTAGCGTATAATTTGCGTGGGCAAGAATGCGAAAACACTGGTAAACAGAAACAGCGATGTCCAGGTCAAGCGCAACGCCATCTGGTTTCACCGTCAATACAGCTTGCAGAATTTTAGCCAGTTCTATGGCGCTCTCGTAGCATCGTATCTGGCATGACCTAACGAACTCTTGGTCTAATGCCGTAAGTGCAGGTTGAGGTAACGCCTCGACAAGGCCCTCCATGGTAAGGCGGTATATATTGCAGTGTGCCATGTGCCAATGAACATGAATTGAGAGGAAGCTCGAAAGACTTGAAGAGTGGGCGTGTAATTGGATGTTACGCGTCGATGATTGGAATTGGGTCGGTAGCTGAGATTGATAGTTGTTGAGCTCTAGCTGAAAGACGTCGACTTGAGACCCAAATTCAGAGTTTCCGACGTCAGGCGCAACAGCTTGCTTGGTGAACTCCAGAACGCGATAATTGATATTCATCATGCGAATGACTAAGCTTAGTGTGCTGGGTGATTTAGCCCCAGGACTGTAGTGTGTCGGTTCCAAGTAGCCACCTTGCTCGGGAATATCAAGGTCGAAGTTGGTATCGTGAGTCGGCAGTTGGATGTGGAGTAGTCTTGGTGACGACAAAGTAAATTCCTGGTAACCCGCCGACATGACATTGTCTATGAGATACAGCGACCACATTGTCCTTCGACAACACTCTTGAGTCAAAAACTCTAATTTCGGGTCGTCATAGTTGAGCCTGAGACCCATGGCATAGCGGATAGCGATGGCCGTCAGAGAAAATGCACTAGTAAATCGACGCTGATATGCTCTGTGCTTGATGATAAAAATCAAAGCTTGGACATTAGGAACAGAGGGGTTCTCCAAATCCTGGAGAATGAGAGTTTCGGCTCTAGCAATGAATTCGTCTCCTCGCTTCACCATCCCGGGGCCAAGGTCATGGAAGACGGAAACAATGCCAATGAGAGATAATAAAAGAGCTTTGTTAAAGTTCTTGCTCCGATATTGATCCATTACCAAGGCACGATGCAGAAAGGAAAACGCTGGTACATGCCGTATGTGTGTGAAGAATATAGTCAACGCCTTGAGGGCGAGCTGCTCAGAAGGCTCATGAGAGTCTGACGCTTCCACAGAATTATTGATGATAGGTTCCTGAACTGGATCTGCTGGACCATTCGGCACTAGCTCCAGCTCATCTTGTTCTGGTGCGGGCGATCTGGTGTCAGGTGCATATGAAGTCTGAGACTGAACAGTACCGTCGGACCGTCTGCGGGATCTAGTCTTGGCTTGCGAACTTTGTGAGTCAGATGATGAGTCTGGAGATGGTGGACCAGGAGACGGCACAACTGTCGATTGTGAATTTGTAGGAGCAGAAGCTCGTCCAGGAACAGGATAGACGCAAACATTCCCCAACCTACTGCACCGGCGACAAGTAGGCTGCTCTTCATTACACCGAACCTTTCTGGAGTGACAGGAAAAGCATGCCAAATGAGCACGACGACGGGTCACAGGCACCGTCGATCTCTTGTCGATATTTGTCTGAGGGTTCTCGAATGAACATGTGAAACCAAGTCGTTCACAATTGGTGCATATGTTTCTGCGCCCATCACACCGGACTTTACGTGCTCGACATGCAGAGCAAGTGTCGGGAGATGCGCGGGCCGGCCTCCGTCGTGGAGGATTGCGGGTTGTATCAAGACTCATGGCTGGTCTTCGTGAAGTCCAGGTGACTCCAGATTCGAACGTCTTGTGATCTGCATGGAATGAGTAAAAGTCAAGGTCAAGGAATGCGATGCATAATGCGATATGACGGGTGAAGTGGAGGACAGGTCCCGACGACGCTACTAAATGAATTGCGGGGAGAGCGGAGAGACAGACAGGGGCTTGGACTGGCCACGAAGCACGCCATTAGCAGTAGGAATTAGTTGATAACTATTGGGCTCCGGGCAAATAAAGTTACATTTACAGGGGGACACTCAGCATAGAGCCTGCGGTGTCACCTAATTCAATGACAGGCTAAGCTGAATGAAGTTACAGTTTCAACACAACCAAGGGTTGTGATTCAGGTATATCCAGCACAAATGAATACATGGCCCTTCTCTTTAGTTGTCAAAGTTGTTGCATTTGTAGTAATATCTACTTGCTGCCAATCCCAACATCAACCACATCAGCTTCAATGTCCTTGCCGTCCCGCGGTTCCTGCTCAGCTTCCACTGTAGCCCCCTTGAACTTTCTCAGCGACAACCTGGACGCAAAAAGATGGTCAATTTCCTCTAGAGAGCGTCCAGATACATCTGGAACGCAGAAATATGCGAAAAGAATGGAGCAGACTGAAATTGAACCAAAGATGAATCCAACGCGAGACCCAAGAGCTGCATAGGGTTTGTTTAGTAGATACGGAAGGGAGAACGACACGACAAATCTGCAATGTTGTTAGCTGTTATCCAGTATCATGTCAGACGTCCGACTGAACATGTTTCACTTACTGTGTAGCGATATTGAGAACCGAGGCGGACCGATAAGTCATATCTCTAACAGTCAGTGCGGGAATCTCTGCGCTGAGAATATGCGCTGTGGGGGCCCATCCTACAGCGTAACCAAAAGTAAATATCACCATCATGGACACGATGCCGGCTTTGATCTCGTTAGATGGGTTGCTGATAGTACCGAGGCCACCCATGGTCATTAGAGCCGACACTTGGACAGAGGCACCCAAAAGCACTTGGAATCTGTAGCAGAGTCAGTGCCACTATTCTCAATTGTTTCGCATAATAAACAAAACATACCTTCGGCCCAGTTTGTCCGTCATAACCATGGCCAGAAGCGACGTACAAGTGCTGACGACTGCGATTATCACTGTAACATTGAATGGGTTTATGGTTCCAAGGGACTTGACGTAAAGTGCGCCGTAGATGGATGTGAAAATCTGCCCAGTGGACTGCAGGAAGAAGTTGGCACCTGTCACGACCATGGTACGCGTGCGATGCTGCGGCTTAAAAATGTCCAAAAAGGAACCAGTTTTCGTCTGATATTCTTGCTCGACGACCGCCACGATGCCACGGTACTCTTCTTCGATCTGTTCCTCGGTGTACTTTCCGACTCGGAGCTCTTGTAGACAGGCGAGGGCGTCGGCCTTTCGATCCTTGAGTACGAGCCATCGCGGGGACTAAAACGCTTGGTCAGAATTTCTTGTCTCTCTTGATCTTCCTTCTATCGTCGAATGAAAATTTGGATGATTACCTCGGGAATAAACCATATCGTACATATGATGAAAGTTGGGACAACATAGAACAGACCATACGGGATCATGTATGCCTGACGGCCAGATAAGGTGCTGGTCCCGCGAGCAATACAGTTCATGGTCAACCCACCAATCTAGCCCAGGGGATCCATGTTAGTAATGACTCTTTCTCCGGTCTGCTAAGCTGAAATGTAGTGTTCTTACAAATAAACTGATCTGGTAGGTTCCGACAACAAAGCCTCGAGCATGCTTGGGGGTTATTTCGGATTGGAATACAGGAACTACCGCCAGTTCCATGCCGATATAAATATCTGCAGGCCAGATTAGACATGACGCTATATCACGAGTTTTGGAAGACTTACAATTGAGAACACGAGCGACCAGGATCTGGGTCGGTGTGCGAGAAGTGATAACAATAGTGGCCGCGACCAACGCCCAGATGCTCATGGTAAACATGCACATTCTCCTGCCATACCGCTTGCTAATCCAGCTACCAGCCAGAACGCCTGTAAATGAATAGACCTTGTCAGTAAACTGTACAACGTTACCATTATCCAATCTGCGACTCACCAGTGGCTTGGCCGAGGTAGATGAATCCGTTGAAAAAGGATAGCCAGACGGTATCCAGCACATAGTCTTGCTTCGCTTCATCCCAATGACCAAACTGCTTGTCAAAGGCAGTCATGGCCTGGGTGGCGGCGAAGCCTTGTTGGTCGAAACCAAAATTGAACTGTGAGATGGTGATCAACAAGACGGCAGTGGTCAATCGCTTGTTGAACGTCCCACGAAAGTCGAGATGCCCGAAGCCTAGCATCGTGGCACTTGTCAATGTAGGTAGATTGACAAATATGGGTGTCAAGTATTCGAGGGCTCAATTGGGTCGTTGTGTGTCCACTTGACAATGACTACTAGCCGTTCTTCATTGACTTTATACGGAACAATAATTTCAATAAGCCACGACCGTAACTGGAAACTACCTAGCACGATTGCACCATTTCAATCATCAATTTGTCTATATGGAGTCTGATATTGAAAGGTGCCGTGAATTGAATGAGACGCGGCAGCCGGAGCTCCGATGGAAAGTATTTCGTACTGTGGGGAAAGATATCGGAGATGAACGACTAACTATATCGGGACTATGGGATACAGGGTAGGAACGCGGCATTCGGAGCACCGAGGAAGTTATCATCAGAAGAAGAAATCGCTCGTTGAATTGGTTGGTAATTGACTATCACGAGCTCCAATTGGGGTATCTAAAGCTCATTAGCCGTCCTCATAGGCCCGGTCAATGGAGCACGATTCTTTCACTGCCAAATGAACGCGTACCCTTGATCTGATCTCGTGTCTCAATAACTAGCTAGTCTATCCACTTTTTGTACCAGCTCATTCACTCGTCGCAGTAGACACCACGGTCAGCAATATGTCGCCAAGAAAAAACATTCTGCTCATGATTGCCGATGATCTCGGCCGTGAGCAGGTTGGTTGCTATGGAGGTCAGAGACAACTCACACCAAACCTGGATGGACTCGCGGCATCCGGGTCCAGATTTGACATGGCCTTTACCAGCACCGCGTCATGCAGTGGAAGTCGTACTGTTATCTACACTGGCCTACACACGCACGAGACAGGTAGTTACGGCCTGACTCATGGCGACAACGGCTTCAGGACTTTTGACAACGTCGAGTCTGCGCCCCTGCTCTTTAACAAGATTGGCTACAAGACTGGCATTCTCGGCAAAGTCCATGTTAGCCCGGACAATCTGTATCCTTGGCAAATCAGGCTGGAAAGCGAGTCGAGGAATGTAGCAGCGATCGCAGATGAGGCTGATAGCTTTTTTCAAACCTCGAAAGCGGAGGACAAGCCTTTCTTCCTAACCATTGGTTTTGTTGACCCTCATCGGCAACTGGGCACACGTGGCGGCTTCGGTAACGTCGAGGATAACTACGACCCTCGTCTCAAAGACAAGATCTATAAACCCGAAGATGTCACAGTTCCTTCATTTTTGAGCGACATCCCCGAAGTCCGCGAGGAGCTTGCCGAGTACTACAGGTCGATACACCGAATGGACCAAGGTGTGGGCATGATCCTCAAGGCTCTGGAGAGGAATGGTCTATCGGACAATACTCTGGTCCTATTTTTGAGCGACAATGGTCCGCCGTTTGTCAACTCGAAAACGACGCTATTTGAAACGGGTGTCAGACTGCCCTTTCTGATGCGTGCGCCGGGCTTTACAACCGGGAGCACGAACCCCAACCTCGTCTCATATGTCGACATTCTCCCAACATTCCTTGACTGGGCCAGTCATTCCAACATGCCTTCACAAGATGGTTATGTCCAACGAAAAGGAAGGTCAATCCTTTCAATTGCGGGATTCTCACAGCCCCAGCCAGGATGGGATCGCGTCTTTGGCTCTCACACTTTCCACGAAATCACAAACTACTGGCCTACAAGATTTATGCGCAACCGCCGCTTCAAATATCACCGCAACATATGCTGGAAATTGGATTTCCCATTTGCCATGGATCTCTACGCGTCGCGCTCATGGGAAGGTATGCGGAACGCGAGCGGTGACAAAGAACCCATGATTGGGCCCCGACGGCTTCGGGATTACATCTGTCGTCCACCGGAAGAGCTATTTGACCTTGAGAATGATCCTTGCGAGATCATTAACCTTGCTGGTGATCCAGAGCTTGCTGAAGTGCTCAAGTCAATGCGTAATGAATTGGAGGTTTGGCAAAAGTCCACCGGTGATCTGTGGCTTTGGAGAGACGGTGCGCCTGTTGTCAGGTATCTGTCTTCGAATTATGCCAGGGAAGGTCTCAAGATACCTGATCGGTTCGACTTTGATGTCAACAGGCCTCACACTGATGCGGCACCTCAATACGACTTGCTTTGAACAATAAGTATGATTTAAATTCGGGGATGTTAGTTAAACACTTATATCATCAGTGTTAGAGGAAGAATTGATCTTGCAAATACTTTCACTCCATCAACGTTGCAGTAGAGTGTCGTTGAATGTTTCTCCACTCCCTAGCTGAGGGAGAAAAAGAAAGAAGATTTCTCGCAAAAGAATCAGGACGAACGACAAGGCAATCCTCCATGAGAACAGATCGCGGAACAAGGAGTCATCAAACAGTAATAGGTACTGTGGTCTAGTTGGTTATGACATCTCGTTAACACCGAGAAGGTCCCCGGTTCGAGCCCGGGCAGAACCTCATTTTTTGCCGGATTGACAGTGCTCCTCATGTTTTATTGGTTTGCCACGCGCTGTTTATTCTTTTGCGGATGTTATCGCTGATAAAAAATAATAAGAACAATAACCTGGATTTGAAACTGAGCTGAACTGAATGCTGACTAGAGTGGTTCACAAATGAAGCGGCACTCGGAGCTACAAATAACTATCGGCATTAACAGCGGCATCAACAACACCGAATGTCACCGTTGCCATGAGCAAACATTGCAGGGATATTTTGTTAGTAAAAAATCTATATGATACAACTAATGAGTGCAATCACGTCTTCAGAAGCAAGGAAGTATATATTCTATCTGTTCGTTGAATTAATGCTGATGCGAGATCTGTGCCGGCTTACAAGATGTTGTTTCTACTTTTGCCAGTCGTTTTGTTAGCTCTCTTACGGAGCTCAGCGCAAACTCAAGCAAAGCCTCTAGAACCAGATTCCTCGGTTGCCTACGCCACTTACATCAACTTTGCTGAACATGATATCCTCGACAACGACGATGGCCTTCCCACTCACCCTCTGCTCACCGACTATGGCAAAGTTACTTATCCTATCACCACCGACGGAAATGGCCGAGAGCAGGTTGAGGCCCACCTAAGCTACTGGGAAGGCAAATACTGGATGTATGCTGCTACCTGGGGCTGCGGAGGGTCTATCTTCGTCTATGGCCGATTGACCGGTATGAATTGGCCGGCTAGTCCTACCTATCCGAAAGGAGACTATGGTGAAGACGGGAACTGTGGCATCAAGTCCTACATGTCGTCTGATCTTGTCAACTGGCAATTAACCGATTTTTACCAGCCTGCAGCTGAGGTCGCCAACGTGACGAAACCTCTCGTCAGGTACAGCAAAGCAACAGGGAATTACGTCCTGTTCATGGGAGGAAATGCTCATTCCAACTTTTACTACGCCACTTCCAAATCACCTGGCGGCCCATGGAGCAACCCGCCATCTTTGATGACAGGAGAATACCTCACTCACGACTTCGACATCGCTGTTGGCCCTGACGGCGCGCATTATATCCTAACTGACACTTGGACTAGCGTTTCCGAGATCCAAGCAACAGGACACTCTGTTCCAGTGTGGGATATTTATGTGCAGAAGCTTGCGCCAAACTTGACCTCGACAGTTGGAACCAACAGTACATCCAAGTTAATTCGTACAGCCAAAGAACTTCTCAAACAAGGACTCAACCTTGAGGCGTGCGGCTTCTTTTATCATGACTCGTACTGGTATCAGACCTACTCATACACCTGTCAGAACTGCGCCGAATACATATACTATCTTTACGCGAAGGATCCTCTTGGACCATATACTGATGGTGGCTACCTTAGTCTTGACGGCTGCGGCGGCCAGAATAAAGGTGCCAATGTGCTCCCTTCTGCCAAGGGTCCCATTGTTGTAGCCGGAAACCTTGCCTATAGGACGAGCCCGACTGACCATGTCGTCAACGGCGAAATCTGGCATGCGGATAATCACCAAGCGGCATCCAGTACTTCTTTTTTCCCACTCGAATTCAACGATGACCACACGATCAAAAACTTTACTTGTCCAGCCACTGTAAAGATCCCACTGGTAAAGAACATTACCTCCTCTCCCGAACCACCTTTACCTTATCAACTAGACTGCCGTATCCGCAACTGGCAGACGACAGTGCAACACTTCTCGCCAGCAAAGCAGGTTTCAACTTTGGAGTTTCCCGTGTGGCAAAGGACAGATAACTTGGGACCCACAACCAACGCTGGTCCGGTACTCGATGGTATTCTGAACGTCACAGTGAGCTTTCTGGACAAGACAACCGAGACTTTCTCCTGGGTTCCGAGCAATATATCTTGGGCACCTGCTAAGATTTCTTTGGATTTGCACGACAAGAAATTATCTTCTATTGAGCTGAGCACCAATGCTACGAATGGTTGTTATGGAACTCTTGCCCAGCCG
Organism: Fusarium graminearum PH-1; assembly: GCF_000240135.3. Classification (NCBI taxonomy): domain Eukaryota; kingdom Fungi; phylum Ascomycota; class Sordariomycetes; order Hypocreales; family Nectriaceae; genus Fusarium; species Fusarium graminearum. The sequence goes on along the minus strand of NC_026475.1, from coordinate 3,042,907 downwards.
CTCGTGGATAGCGGAGTCCAGTATGGAGTTATTGTGAACAAGAAGCTGAAGGTTTCCGAGAAGGCACAAATGTATATATATAAATCGTAACTTCAGACTACAGTATTGTTTGTTCTGTTGCTTATCCCCATTTTATCTCTTCTAGTTCTTCCCTAAGACTTCTTGCATCCCTGACAACATCTCATATAACGCCCAAGCTCCTGGATCAGGTACCTGCTGTTCACTCGCCTCGCCTACATACAATGCCCTCCCAAGCTTTGGTCTTAGAAACGCCGTCGCTTCTGCTTTTTCCTGCGCTTTTGAAACTGCCATTCCAAAGCTTTTGGTCTTGACAAACTCATCCGTAAACGGCATCAGAACATCCATAACAGTACGATCTCCTTCTCTTGCTGTAGTGCATGTCTTAAGTGATTCGACGGCTGTGTTGAGAGCGGGGGCGTATGTTTCTGAAAGTCCTTCTTGTCCAACTTCTTTCAGGCGCCTCTTAAGGGCGTTGTTGAAAGCTGTGAGGAGAATACCCAAGATAGCTCCCAGCGTGCCGCCCATATCATCAACAGTATCGGTGATTGCTTCTAGGAAGGACACAACGGAACCAGAGGTGCCAACACCTTCGTCTAGTTTGCGAAGGACAGATTCACAGAGACCCTTGACGGCGTCTCCGCAGTCTCCATCGCCCATCATTATGTCCCATTTAGTGAGCTTTGGTTCAGCAGCAATGGCTTTTTCGCAAGCTCTTCGGATGCTAGCCTCAAGCACTGATGGGTCCACTGAATCGTACTTTTCGACAGAAGTGGCTGCAACCTTTCCATTGACGTGGCCATTCGCTTGGTGTTGAACAGTGGGAGTTTGCTTTGGCGACGGTCTGACGAGGTTGGGCCAGGAAACAGCAGTCGTAGGTCGGTCGAATAATTCGAGTAATGTGGAAGTTGTTGATTGACACTGTTTTGCAGCAGCTGATATGTTGCAGAGGGAGATGGAGAATCCGGGGGCATTTAGAGATGTCTCAAAAGACCCCGACAAGCATCGAACTGGTTTGATCGACCATGTTGATGCGAGTTGCTGTTGAATCTCGTCCAACAAAGCACCAAGCTCAAGATTGGAAAGACCGCCGTAGTTATTAACAAGCAGTAAAACCTCGTCGTCGTTGTCAAATTTACAAAAGGCTCTTTCGTGGTCGTTCTGGCTGCATAGTAGGTCCAACAGGGACTTGATGACTTCCTCAACAGGCGGAAAAGGAGATACAAGTTGTTGTCCTGGCTCGTTGTGAATCCCAGCTCCGATAACGCAGACATCATCGGAGATCTTTTGGTACTGTCGACCGGGAACGTGGCAGTGGTCAAGGGACGAGCCAATTGAGACTGTATGATCGTTGACGGCTCGGCCGAGGGATACGCATTGTTCGAAAGACCAGTTCTCTGCGGCTGCAGCGCAAAGGGTCTTCATCGCTGTCATATAGTTAGCATTCAAGATTTTTTACTGAGCCTCGTCAAACACTTACTTAACACATGGCCGGGCATTCCTCTCCTGCCGACGCGTTCAGATCTGCTCCTCCCGATAGAAACATCATCTGTCGCAGGGAGGACGAGATAATCTTCCCCTGATCCATCCGCCTTTGACCTTTCAGCAGCAAGACCAAAGTGAAGTCTATCTCCAGTGTAGTTGGTGATAAGGAATATTGTTCCCTTGGTCGAAGGTGCAAGCCTTCTAGCGGCCAAGATCTGCTTTGTACTTGGCGACGCAAAGATATCACCGCATGCTACTGCAGATAGTAGACCTTCGCCTACAAAACCGCTCCATGAAGGTTCATGACCTGAACCGCCACCACTGATGATTGCGACTTTTGAAGGGTCGTGATAGCCATTGGCTACGACTCTCTCGGCTTCGTTGAGGATGAGATGGGGGTTTGCAGCGACAAGGGAACGCAGTGCTCGAGGCACTAAGTGATTGGCAGCCGCCTCTGAAAAATAGTGTTTCACCATCTTGGAAGTGCCAGTATTTACTTGATAAGCGAAGTAGCATGAACTGAAAGAGGAACGTGGATGGTGACAATTACCAACACCTCTATTGCAGTATTATAATACCAACTCCATATTACAGTTGTTTATGTCATAGAGCTCACATGCTGATCCAACAATCTGCGACGCGTTTCGTGTCAAATCGGCTTACCTCTCTGGGATACTTTCCTGAATTCTTTCCAGAATATCTTGTCATACGACACTGAATCTTCAGGGTAGTATCCGTAGATTGAAGCTAATAACCCCGAGACGCGGCAACATAGCCGAGTGCATTTTCCCCGCAGTGACCAATGCAACCACACTAACCGAAGGAATTTGGTTTGGTTGACCGTCGGACTACAATCTCCTCGCTTCGGGGTAATCTTGCATGCGACTCCAAGGCAAACGTTGGCTGCGTCTCGTGCCACCTTCAACAATTCGTCGAGATGGATGCAGGCGCACAGGCGAGACAGTCGAGGAAGAGACCTCGTAAATCGCGAGGCCGAGGACTACGTACCAAAACCGGCTGGTTAGTGTATCTGTTTCAGCCGCCATTACTCAGTCTAATTGGGCCAGTCTGACATGTCGCCAACGACACAAGAAATGCGATGGTAGTACCCACTATGAATCGCCTCAAGGGCCATACTGATTAACTCATGCCAGAGAGACGCCCTGTTTGTGGACCTTGCTCGACGCGATCGCGCGACTGTGTCTATCCTGAATGTCCCGACGCGCCGTCTTCACACACAAGTGTCGACGACTCAGTGCCAGGAGACCAAACATGGCTCGATGATCAAGACTCACTCCGTCCAGCTCTCGAGTTACCTAGCCCTCATACCGTGGTCCCCGACATCCAAGCCTCACTTTGCTCAAACGACCTACCGCTCCTCAACGCAGCATCTCAACCAGTACCTGTTTCAACATGGTCTCCAGACTCAGCATTCTGGACCACTGACTTTGCTTCGACACGATGGCTAGACCTTCTCGCGAACGATGCTGCGCAGGCCGATAGTGGCTTCTCCCTTGCGCCGACTCCCGCGCTCAGAACAGGCGAGGAGAGACCTCCGGATATTGGAAGCTTGCAGGCACGGTTGTCTCAAGTTGCCGAGGCGGAGCGCACGACATGGCAGGATGGCGCGAGACCGACGGTCTTGTCGAGTCGTGAAGCTGGCCTTTTACGTCACTTTGCAGAAAGTTGTGCTTTGTGGCTGGATCTCTTCAATCCCCAGAGACTCTTTTCAACATATGTTATCAGGCTGGCTCTCAAAGACGCAGGGCTCATGAATGCGATCTTGGCTCTCTCTGCACGACACCACTCGAGACGACCCCACCCGAACGATCCAAATACTCCCGACGTGACAGATAATGAGTCTATCAGACACTACTACGAAACGTTGCACTATGTACAAGAAGCACTTCCCTACACAAGTTACACCAACTCGGAAGAGCTTCTCGCCACTGCGATCATCATCTCAGCCTACGAAATGCTCGACGAATCAGACGGACGAGGAAATTGGCAGAGGCACTTGAAAGGTGTTTTCTGGATCCAGAGATCACAAAATGTAAATGGTAGTTCCGGGGGTCTTCGTCAAGCTGTCTGGTGGGCTTGGCTTCGACAGGATGTCTGGGCTGCATTTAGAGAGAAGAGGTCTTGCTTCAGTTTCTGGGTTCCCATGCAAGAACTTGGCGAACTTGATCAGCACGGTATGGCAGATAGAGCAATTTATCTTCTCTCGCAAGCAGTCAATTACTATGCAAACTCTCACGCTGCTTCATCCGACACAGCGCAACGTCCTAGACAGACAGACTTGAGTCATGCTAGGGTTGGCCTTTTACAGAAGATAGAAGAGCTCAAGTCTCGACTTGGGGAGCACTACCAGCCTCTACCCGTACCTTCTGAAACCTCGGAGCTATTTCAGAACATCTGGATACATCCACCCGAGATTGGAGCTGCACTGCAAGCGCTTACTTTTGCGTTAATACTGATAACTCTACACAGTCCGATCCCAGCTGGATTTAACGGCTATCTCCGGATGCAAAAGACTCTTACCGAGGCTGTAAATACTATTTGTGGTATAGCCATGGAGCTCAAGGATGAAGGATGTCAGATTCTATCGGCGCAGTGTCTCTATGGCGCGGGTCTTTGTTTGCAAGATACCGCAAAGCGAGAAAAGGTTATACAATTGATGGAAGCTTGTGAGTCGAGAGTTAGTTGGGCGCCTATGAAGATGTGGAGAGATGATTTGAGGATGGAGTGGGCCAAGGCAGATCAAGAGGATAGTCAACCAGTTTAATTACATATTAACAGTGACATGATAATAAATTACAATATCTTGGGGTTTATGCTGCCTTCCCTGTAGAGCCGCAAACATCCATTTGCCACTCTGTGAGCTTCTGAGCTTTCTCCACACCCTCCTCCATGAGCGTCGTCAAGTTGAGCTTCGATGCTTGCTCCTTCACGTGAATGAGATAATCATCCAAAACGAGTTTGTTGACATTGATCTTGGAAACACCGCCTTTGATACAAGCCTGCATTATGTTTTCAGGGAAGTCGTTCGTTCCGTGGAGAACCACGCGCACGCGTCCGTTGACTTTCGCGCAAATCTTTTCGAGTCTGGGATATAATTAGATGATTGTCAATGAGAGAAGTGGAAGGGTTTACGTACCGGTCAAACTCAAGAACAGGACCTCGTTTGCCATATTCACCATGAACATTTCCAAAGGCGGGTGCCAGGAAGTCAATTCCCGTCGCAATAAAGTCCTCAACCTGCTCCTCAGTTGTCAAAGCCCCTTCCAAGTCAGCCGTATCTGCAATACCATCCTCTCCGCCCTCAATTCTTCCTGGTTCAGCCTCTGTCGCAATCCCGCGCGCATGACAATAAGAAACCAGTTCTTTTGTCTTTGCCAAATTCTCCTCCATCTCGTAGTGGCTCATATCGACCATGATGCTGTCGAAGGGGAGATTGTCGGCTGCATGTCGGATGATGGCTGCATCTTGAGCGTGATCAAGGTGAATCGCGATAGGAACTGAAGCTTCGCGCGCGGCATGAGCGGCAGCGTGAATGAGGAGGCCTTTGGAAAAGGTAATTGCCCAGGGGAAGAATTGGATGATGAGAGGACTCCGTTTGACTTCGGCAGCTTGGACAAAAGCCAGGATGTGCTCGATATTGTAAACAATTGGTGCCACAACGCCATAACCTCCCTCGTCAGCAGCCTTGAGGATTTGGTACGTCTTGTTCTTTTGGGGGTTCCACATGGTAGACATTTTGTCGTAGTATTTGTCTTCAATAGCCAATTCTTGTCTACCTGAAGCATGGGAGTGTCCAATGTCATGTATTTACTATTATTGACGCGTTCTACCCTGCATGAGCGTGTATTACGGGAAAATGCAAAAGAATCCGGAACCATGTTTTAGTGGCCGATCCCTGTCAGAAACAATTTCGGCTTTCGCGACTCGAGGCAATCCCCGCAGTTCGCGGGCCCTGGTCCTGGTCGGTCTGGTGTCGCTAAGCGAAGTAGCTTACCCCGAGCCGCAGAGTCAGTATGTTGTTGTCGGTGTTCGTGCTGGACAAGCGAGGTCATTAATGGGAAGAGACGGCAGTTTAGTCTCTGTAATTATACCATTAATCGCAAGTTTAATAAGCTGTACTGACTGCTTCACTGCTAAACAGCCTGGAAAACTACATCAATTAATCATCAAAGTACTCCTCCCCGCGTTCCTCCAACTTGAGCAAAATGCCTGGACTTCGTATTGTTATCGGCGGAGACGACGCAGGCTTCCCCTACAAGTCCATAATTGCTGAAGCGCTCCTCAACGACCCACGCGTTGAAACCGTCATCGACGCCGGCCCATCAACAGAATCAGACAAAACCGCTTATTCGACTTTTGCCATTGCTGCTGCAGAGAAGGTCGCAAGGGGAGAAGCTGATCGAGCGCTGTTAATCTGCGGAACTGGTCTTGGTGTTGCTATTGCCGCCAACAAAGTCCGCGGTATTCGAGCTGTTACAGCACATGATAGTTTCTCCGTTGAGCGTTCTGTTTTGAGTAACAATGCTCAGGTTTTGTGCTTGGGACAGCGTGTTGTTGGAATTGAGCTTGCGAAGAGGCTAGTGAAGGAATGGTTGGGGTATACGTTTGACCCCGTGAGTATCCCGTGTTTAGTTTGCTGAAGTGATAGTTCATTAACTGTTGTGTAGAACTCTTCTTCTGCTGCTAAGGTCAAGATTATCGAGGATTATGATAGGCAACAAACACTTATGACAACAGTAGCTACATAGGATTTAGCAGACGTGGGGGAAAATATATTATGATCTACATCTAGACTCTGACTTGCTTCCTCATGTAGTTTTGTGTGCTCAGTAGATTGGCTTTTATGTTTAACAATTGACCGAGGACATTTCGCAAACTTGGGCTTTAGGGCGGTACTATCTTTGGTGCAGCTATATGCCAACCTACGACTGTAAACGCGTATCAACTAGCTTTGTGAGTGCAATAGCTTCCATAGAACAAGATTGGCATCTTGTAGTATTTTACTGGGTAGTTTAAGACAAGTATCTATGAGAAACGAAACGCAGATTCCCCGTCTCGTTGTTTCTCAAGAGCTCGTCTTATTGTTGCAACGCAGCATGTACACAATTTCCTTCTAAAGAAAAACTGACTTGTGATATAACATTGCTCAATGGTGGTCTATTTTGCGTAAAGTCACATCCTTCCACTATGCTATCACCAAGCACCCACAATTCCAGCAATAGGGATATCAATACCAGTCGTGTAAGTCGCCGTCTCACTCAATAAGTACACATAAGCACCACCAAGCTCCTGCGGTAGCGCCAGTCGAGGCATACCACCGTAGTACTTCATCTTTGTGTCCCAGTCAGGAGATGTCTCAACATAATATGTCAAAGCAGTCTTGACAAAGCCAGGCGAAATGCTGTTGACTCGGATACCATATTGTTGCCATTCCATGGCTAGTGTATGTGTCATGTTGCGCACAGCACCTTTTGTAGCACCATATGGAGCTGAAGGAGCAGCCTGTTGGTAATTAGTGAGTACCCTGTAAAGTAGTAGCGTTGGGAGAACTCACCCTGTTTGGTCGGTAAGAAGTCATACTAGCTGTGAAGACAATGCTTCCCTTGCAACCAAGCTTGATGAATGCTCTAGCAGCAGCAGTTGCACAATTCCACGCGCCAAAAACGTTGAGTCTGAATAGTTTCTCAACTTGTTCAGCTGTGAAGTCCAGCGCAGGTTGATGTTTCGTAGCACCAGCATTGGCAACCATTCCATCAAAACGGCCCTTTTCAGCAATTATAGCATCAATAGCAGTAGCTACGCTATCTTCAGCTGTCACATCACACTTCTGGAACCCCAATCTTCCAGGGAAGCGCTTGAGAAGGGCCTGGAAATGCTCTGCTGGCTCTGAGATGTCAAGACTGTACACAAATGCGGCGTCGTTTACGAGACAGACTTCGGCGATGCCGAGACCGATGCCTTGATTAGCGCCAGTGACTTTGATTGTTAGCTTTCATCTTGACGAGCTGGTTATTTCGTATAACGCACTGGCAATTACTTTGTCTTGAAGCGATACTTTGTAGTCGTGGTTGGGACCAGGCAAAGTGCTCAGAGGGTTGTGTCCATTGGCGGTGCCATTAGAGTTGCCGTTGGAGGTGCCGTTGGTACCATTTGAGATCGAGGCGTTCGTCATTGTGATTAGCTGAAGTTTAATTGAGGCAGAGAGCTGGTAGAGGATGAATTGAAGGATGAGGAAAATGTTAAACAAGCGACCTGTACTTGATGAATCCTACTCAAGTGAAGGGACATACAAGGTCGACAATGGATTTTTTAAATATTGATCTATCTTAAAACAGAACCCACAATACAATTGCCTCCGCGGCTGTATCAATGTGCCGTGTTTTCGTCCCGGAAAGTGACATTCTACGTACCTCGCCTCGACCAACTGTGATGCCTCGAGACGCGGCACCCTTCAGTCTGACGGCGCAAGTTAGCTCGCCCCACGACGACTGAATCGCTCAATGTGTCCCCGTGCCCACTTCCCCAGCCCTCAGCTCAAGGAACATCGCGTGTTAGTTCCGTGAGGGGAATCTGGGGTTGACGGAACAAGAATGGCCTAGGCTGGAAATTTTGGTCTGGGCGAGCTGCGAACTGCTATTTCCAAGTATTGCTCAACAACAGTGTTGCAATGAACATGAGGAGGATAGCTGAACTGCACTATTTAAGTATTCCACATATCAGCAGTCAAACTTCTTCATTATTATCGCTTGTTCTTCACAAGCTCACCCTCTGCCATCACTATTTCAGCCTTTTCTTGCGAGTTCCCTCATCAGATGGAGAAGATGGAGACCAAGCAATCCTTTGAACATGACGATAACGTCGTTAGCCCAAAGGATGTATCCTCCACGGTTGATGACTATATACCCGGTACTGAAGCAGAGAAGAAGCTTGTTCGCAAAATCGATCTCTACATCCTGCCCATGATGTGGCTGATGTACCTCCTATCCTACATGGACAGAACCAAGTGAGTTTCCCATTAACCCTTTCCGCTTTCACTCAAAGCTGACCATCTTCAACAGCATCGGCAACGCGAAAATCGCCGGCATGGACAAAGATCTCAACCTCGATTCCAACAAGTACTCAGTCGTCCTAGTTGTCTTTTTCGTCGGATACGTTCTCTTTGAAGTACCTTCCAACATGATCCTCACACGAAGCCGACCGAGTCAATACCTCCCTGCCATCATGTTTATCTGGGGCGGTGTTACGATTGGCATGGCCTTTGCTCCCAACTACGAGTCACTGATCGGCCTTAGAGTTCTTATGGGAATTCTCGAGTCGGGTTTTGCTCCTGGTGTGCTTCTCCTTCTTTCGTCTTGGTACAAGCATGAAGAGCAGAGTAAGCGGTTCGCCGTGTACATCTCTGCTGCTATCCTTTCTGGAGCCTTCGGAGGTCTTCTTGCTGGGTCGATTACCAGTGGTCTCCATAACGCGCACGGAAAGGCTGGTTGGAGATGGTTATTCGTTGTTGAGGGCGCTGCTACTATGGGAGTGGCTATGATTGCATACTTTGTGCTTCCAGATTTTCCCGCCAATACCTCCCGATTCAAGTTTAGTGAAGAGGAGATTAAGCTTGCTATCCGAAGACTTCAGAGCGATCAACATGTTCAGACTGAGGGTGAACCTAAGTTGGGCCACTGGGAAGCTTTCAAGCTCAGCATGGTAAACTGGCGCACTTGGTTATTTGTTGTCGGTTACATGGTGAGTTACAATCCAAGTGAAGGTGATAATAGAGTATAGACCAAGACTAATTATCTTCACAGGCCATTGTCGGTTCTTCCACCCTTTCTTACTTCTATCCCACCCTCGTCAACGGATTGGGCTACGGAGCCACAGACGCTCAATACATGACCATCCCGATCTTTGGTGTCGCCTTTGTCGTCACTGCTATCACAGGATATCTTGCCGACAAAAAGAGCCACTTGCGCGGCGCTATTCTATGCGGTTGGATGTCCATCGCCATGCTCTGTGCCATTGTTATTTGTGTTGTCTACGACTTCAAGGCTCGCTACGCTTTACTTGTCATAATGGCATCCGCACTCTGGGCTTCTAATGGTCTGTCCCTGTCGTATGCTTCAACTACCTTTAGCGCCATGCCAAATGAGACTCGAGCCATCTCACTCGCTTTTGTCAACGCGATGGGTAATCTGGCGCAGATCTATGGAGCTTATCTCTTCCCAGTTGCAGACAAGCCCAAGTACCTCAAGGGATTTGGTGTCATCAGTGGATTATGCTTTACTGGAGCTGTCTCGTATATCGCTTTACATATCCTGCTTCGAAGACACAAGCAGATCTAAGTCTAGTTAAGAAATGTTGTTTTAGTAGTGTTTGAATATATATAAAGAGAAATGGTTTGTTGTTATGTCGATTGAAGCGAGTTCAAAGTCAAAGCTGTCGTTAGGTTTATCCCTCGTCTGTTCTAACCTTTGTCAATAATCGGGTGTTACTGCTATAACGACGTAGAAGTTTAAAGTTTAAGTTTCTCATTGGACACCAGTCCATCTAGACAGATGCTCCAGATGTCGCAGATCTCGAATGAAGATTGTAGTCTATGATGATGATAATTTAGTAGTCCATAGCATTTTAAAATAGCAAAGCCATAACGATGTACCACCCTATACTGCATGAGTCGTGTTGCCCTTTTGCCTAGCGTGATTGATGAGCCCAAGACCCCTGTTCGAATGTGTGGCGGTGTAGATGAGACGGGAGAAAACATTTCATGCAGCGGCTCTTTTGCTCGTCTCCAAGAAATGACTTGCCAATAATGAAACGGGCGTATATCCAAAAGCCCTAGTAAATTAACTTAAAATCTACCTACTCCAATTTGGTCGCAATGAAAAATGCCCAGCCTTATCTGTGCTCAAGTCCGAGAGTGCAGCGTCCCAATTGCTTCATGTGCCATGCACAACGGCGATCTCGGGCTCTGCATATACGTCTCAAGTCTCTTCTCGGTAGCCTGGATTAACTGTCGAATTAATGGTTTGTTCAAGGTCATGAAGTGTTTTTAAAAATAGATGGTTCGCCGGATCGGCAGTTGACATTGGATCACAGCGGCAGATAAACAAGCGAGTTACCATAAATTAAATAAACCAAAACAAGGTTTGGAGAACTTTGAGGTTTCCTAAATGCTACTTGTTATTATCTTGTCTTGAACTCATTTTACTTAAGCGACTACTGAAATCAACTTGTCTCAGTATATGCAGGGCACAACCAGTCAACAACTCTCTTTGCAGCCAAGAACAACAGAGCCACGAGGACATCCCAAGAAGTAGGATATCAATCGACATGAGCTGCATGTATGGACTTCAAGATCGGGTTCCTCAAAAACCGGTAAATTGTGCCCAGGATGCCCAGGACGCACTTTTGTCTTGAGATAGCAGGAGGTCCCGGAGCAATAAGCGGGCCTTTATCTCAAATAGGAATGTCATTAAAATCGCAGTGGGGCCGTGTGATCGGATGCGCTATGGATATGCTTATAAGCTTGATTTAAACTGGTAGATGATCGACACCTTAGCTTGGCACACTCTTGGCTTTTACTTCCCGAGCACCCTATATCGAGTCTGACTGGTGGTCTTACTCCTTGTCCGTATCGCCTAACTTAAATCACTATCTCTGTGCCTGGATCTTGTTGCTTAGCGTCATAGTAAAGGTTGCAATCGTTCTGGGGAACCCGTGCCACGTTTGCTAACTCTAATAAGATACGATATACTATGTCATCTGCCTTCCATGGCTTCCTGTTGGTCGACGGTGCCATCCCTTATTTCTACTCGCCACTCAACACCAGGGGTAGATATCAATACCCCATAATATTGACTTGACTTGGTCTAGGGACTATTGCACCTTATCGTATCCTTCACTGTGAGTAAGCAGCCAAGCACAAAAGAACCAACTACCAAGAACAAAAGGTCGAGCTTCCATTCTGGGGAAGGATTGGCAATGCTTTCCGGACCCTTGTTGAGACTATAAAGGGTTCAGATGTTTCTCGCGATCTATGTAACCTTCATCCTTTAGATCCTCACCCATTCTCTCTTTTCAAACTCCCAGCACGCCCAATCTGTCAACATGAAGGCCGGTCTCACTTCCCTCCTCCTCGCCGCCTTGGCTGGCTCCTCCGTCGCCCAGACGAACAAGATCAACGCAGCCAAGTTCAATGAGGACTACCTTCGTGCTTCCAGTGCGCCCAACGCCGTTGGAATGGCTGAGCTTCGCCAGCGCAAGATGGCTCTCCATGAGAGTGAGGCTGCTGCTGGTGTCTTTGACAAGGACCGCTACAAGGTGCTCGGCTCTTCAACACCTTGTTCTGGTGGCAAGGCAGGAGAATACTCCTGCAACAACATCGACCTTATGGGTTTCTTGCGTCACCAGGATATGGGCAGCCGCACCCGTGTCGGTAACGATATCTGGGGTACGTTTCAAGCTACAGTAACTTGGTGTAACATTGACTAACATATTTCAGGTTGGACTCACTCAAGTGGTCGCGAGTTCGCTCTCGTTGGACAGTCAGACGGCACTGCCTTTGTTGAAGTCAAAAAGGATGGTAGCCTGACCTATGTCGGCCGTCTTCCCACCCAGACTGTTGCTTCTTCATGGCGCGACATCAAGGTCATTGGCAACTACGCCTACATCGGCTCTGAAGCCGCTGGCCACGGTCTGCAGATCTTTGACCTGACCAAGCTTCTCAACACTGACCCCAAGAACCCTCCTACCTTCAGCATCAGGAGTGACTTGGCCGCTCACTTCAGCGGTTTCGGCAACAGCCACAACATTGTTGCCAATGAGCAGACCGCCCTCATTGCAGCCGTCGGTACAGCCTACGATCTCAAGTGCCGTGCTGGTCTCTGGATGATCGATGTCTCCAACCCCAAGCGCCCCCAGGATGCTGGCTGTGTCGCTTCGGATGGCTATGTCCACGATGCTCAGTGTGTTATCTACCGTGGACCCCAGAAGGCTTTCCAGGGTCGTGAGATCTGCTTCAACTACAACGAGGATGCTCTTACCATCGTTGATATCTCTCGCCGAACCATGCCTCGCCAGCTGTCTCGCACCACCTACAACGGTGCCACATACACTCACCAGGGCTGGGTCACTGAGGACCACAAGTACCTCCTTTTGGACGACGAGCTCGATGAGCAAGAAAAGACTGGTCCTGCTGCTGACCAGCACACCACCACATACATTGTCGACATCCAGGACCTCGAGTTCCCCGTCTTCCGCGGTGTTTACAAGAGCCCTGTTCGCTCAATCGATCACAACCAGTACATTGTTGGCGGTATCTCATACCAGGCCAACTACGGATCTGGTCTCCGCATGGTCAACGTCAGCTCTATCAATCAGGACGACACTGGCGCCGGCTTCAAGGAGATTGGTTTCTTCGATGTCCACCCGGAGGATGATGAGGTTGGTGGTGAGGCCCAGTTCTACGGTGCTTGGTCTGTCTACCCTTACTTCCAGAGTGGCAACATTGTCGTTAGCTCTATTGAGCGCGGCATGTACTCTCTCAAGTACACTGGTTAGTGCAATAGCAGTAGCTACACTGCCAGAATTATTTTATAGTAGCCAGTCTACAAAGGTTATTGGATGGTAGCGAGTCTACGGATAGTTGTTAATGACTTCACGTATATAATTTTATTAACGAAATATCACACATTTCTTCTACTCATGCACTACAGTAACATGACTGTGATCCAACGCTCCAGTGCTAGATTTGCATGGCTTGATGTATATGACATGCGAATGAACCAACAATAACATAGTCGATTATATAATCCCGTTGTGCTTTATCTGTCCCGTATTCTTCCCCTTATCCTCGTCATCACTATAACGCGATGTATCGACAGTATCTGTCCCCTTGACTACGACCATAGACAGTGATGATAGTTCTGACGTGGGTTTTAACTTAAAGAGATATGGCACTTGATTGTGGCAGATAGATAAATGATTATTATGCGGTAATGGGCCAACAATATAACCAGCCAGTCTTTATACCAAGTCTCCGTAATTGCCTCACGATACGCGTTCATGATACGCATCGTTGGGCTGAAATCTTTCACCGTGTTAGATGTGATTTGAGCTCAGACCCTTGATCGACAGTGTCCGGGGTAAGTCTCGGTCATGGCGTAATCCAGCGCCAGCCATTGGATTGTTAAGGAACAAAATCTCGCGCTAACCTCCCTCACGATATGCTAACTAAATGTAGAGTTCCGTGCTAAATACAACCGTCAGGGGTTACAAAAGTTAACATTTTACAGTTTAATGTCTAATATTATTTGACTTTTATATAGACAAAGTCAGTTTTACCTCTTTCAAGATTTTAAGCACATCATTTACAGTGACCCTTTGAAGCTGTCGTGGCAAATAACACCAGCTTCAATACGGAAGGTTGCACTTGCAAGCCTTGCGACCGCCGATCCCCCGCAAACCAAACCGGACGAGTCATGCACCAACACGAATTCAGGGTCCCAATTCCTCCAATTGTAACTGCCGAGCCTGATTCAACAAAGGATGCGTGGGATGTCTCACTTGACTAAGCACGCACTGTAGTACTATAAAGGTTACAAGCCGCGGGGTCAGGTTATGGAGGAACATCTTCCTACAATCCCCTCTCTTCCCAGACTCTTTTACTTAATAGTCTAACACAATGGCACCATCTCAAACCCAAGAAGACAACGCCACCGGCTCCAAGAGCTCTGACCTCTTGAAGCACTCCAAAGAAGAATCAGTTCTTACAGACAAGGACCGCAAGGCACTTGTATTCACAGACAAGCATAGCTCCCCAGATGTATACATCAGCTACAACAAGGATACTCTATGGTATCCTTGGGTGACTACGTTGGAGGTCAAGCCTCTTCGATTTGAGACTCGGTCAGGCAGTTTCGTGATTGCATTGCGTACCCCAGTCGATGCATGGCTTGGAAAGCATAGACATCGAGGCACCGTGACCGCTGTTACACTTGCGGGTAACTGGGGATACAAAGAGTAAGAGCAAAATACCATCTTCCAAGCGGTCTTCGACTAACTAGCTTCTAGATACGACTGGACAGCAGGGCCCGGCGACTATGTCGTTGAGAACCCGGGCACGATCCACACACTGTTCATGGGAGCTGGCTCAGAGGTAGTATTTACCATCACCGGTAGTCTTGAGTTCTTCCACGATGACGATAGTTTGAAGGAGACGATGGACATTTTTAGTTTCTCGCAGTTGTATTACGATCACTGCGAGGAAAAGGGCGTGGAGCCCAATGCGGGTCTGTGGTATTAAGAGATAAACAAGGCTAATACATCACCTTGATGAGTACACGGTCTTTCATAAGTTGTAAGGATGACAGCATAGTAATAATTTATTGGAAGCTCGTCTCGAAACTATTTCTTACAATCTTATGAGACACCTGTGATACATCCCTGTGCAGTCCATAAAAACTGATGTTCCGATAATGACAGTAATAAGCCCAACAGCAAAAATGAAATCTGATCCAACAGTCGCCCTCTTCTCAAAAGCTAAACAAAAAAAGAACCAAGCCAGCGCGCTAACTCGGTAATCTTGTTCTTGATCCAAGTAAAGCTTTCCTTAGCCCAGCCCCAGAGTTTCTGCAACAAGTTTGTAAAAAGTTCCCAGATCCGATCCCAGGAAATCAAGAACACTTGATCGTAGGCGACCATGGACGTCCCGACACTAAGACCACATGCAACACCAGTAGAGCCCTCAATATCGTAGCAAGCATACCCTGCAGCGATGTAAAGACCAAATGGTCCCTTTATGATGAGCCCCTCACTGCCCATCCACATGCCACTGATAATCCCAGCGCCGCTCGCGTTTGCACCAGCTTCGATGACAGTGGCTAGAAGCCTCTTCCACTGCTGGAACCATGAGTTGACATGATCATTAGGTGACTGGACGCTCTCCTCACTGTATTCAGTAACGACATCGTCTTTGAGTGACTCCATTTGAGCCATGACGTCCCTCCTAGCGTCGTCCGAAAGGTTTGGTTGCTCTCTGGGCTGACTGAGATAGGAAAGTTCCTGGGGGCTAACATCCCTCATGTCAAACAAGCAACCCTCATGGTGGGTGAGCTGTTTCTGGAACCGGGCTTCTTGAGGGCGATGAGACCACGCATACGTCTGCCAACCGCAATAGGTGGAAGACGCGCTAATGTAGAGGGCATCTTGCCGTCCAGCTGACCCACATGATTTGACAAAGACTTGGTCCACAAAGTTTTCAATGTGGTAAGTCAATTGAGAAACTGTCGAGCTCACAATTAAGTGTAGAGACTTGTAGGTTTTCTTGACGCCACTGTCAATGACACAGCGAAGCTGCTGCTGCAACTGATCTTGAGTAGTGACCACAACCGAGGATTCTGACAGCATGTCAGTTTTATTACCAATTATGAGAAAGGAGAGACGCGTTTGGTGGTCAAAGACATCGCGTTTTGGATAGAAATAGGTCTGAACTCACGGATCTTTTTATGCTTCGCCTTGTCCTCGATGAGTCTTTTCATGGGCTTTCTCTGATCCGGTGCTACGACAGCGAGAATTAAGGTGCTTTTATTACCCTGGGTATGCTTGACATCCTTCCAGAGGTCGTTGTTCTGTGACTGGTAGATGTCTAGCTCAGCTTGCTGGGCGACAGACTTGATACCAGGCTCTCTAGGGGACTTGGACTGGTGCTTGGACGAAGAGGAAGATACGGCCTTTACTAGCTGTTTATTGTGAGAGGAAGAGTGGGAAGAACGTGAGGAGTAGGAAAGACGTGAAGAGCGAGAAGAGTGGGAAGAAGTGGAAGGCATTGTGAGTTTGGGTGGTGATACTCTTTAGAGTCAGTCAGGTTATGAGTTCAAATGTGAGTAAGGTGAATGGATATGTAAAGAGGTGAGAAAAGAAGAGATGGTTTGCAGTTGTTGAGACGGGTACTTATAGATAAATCTGTTGCAGTCCACCAGGCTGTGCTCTATCTTGTTGATTTGGAGCCTTCGCTACCGTCAGATACTGACTGATAACATAAATGATTGGCTTTTTGTCTCGACGGTTACAGTAGATATTAAGCGTGAGGGTAGGTTCATCATAGATGTCACTAACAAAGATACTTGATATGTGTATAAGATGGCTTAGTTGAATCGCCAATCATGAAAGGCAAGCTCATGCAGTTCTGGCCAATAAATTATAACTGGCCCCACCGGCACTTTAGTGAGGACCAACCATGCTTTTTTACGATACACCCATTGCAGCTATACTGGCTGGCCGGTTGTATGCATTCCGCATGACGACCTCCGCTCTTGTGTAACAGTTGGACTTCGAAGACTTCCTGTCTTTCAACAGGTCTAATCGATAAGGATCTGAAGCGGGGAAATCATTTACCTGCCTCGAGCTTGATGACATCTAAGAAATGCAAACAACTCTACCCTTTCCAACCACATCAACAACACTGAAACCCAGATTTAACAGCAATCTAACTAACAGCATGTCGAACGCAAATACAGGCGAATCGGCCCATACAAAAGAGGAATGGGAAGCCATCCGACCAGTGTTCAAGGCCCATTTTATTGACCAGAAACGTACCTTGGACCAAGTGATGAAAATATTGAAAGAGTCGCACAACTTCATAGCCACGTAAGCAAGCTCTTTGACTATACCGGAGGGCAGATGCTAACTTACTAACAAGCAAGAGTGCATTTAATAAAAGGATCAGAAATGATTGGCCAGAATGCAGGAAGAATCAGAAAAGGACCGGGGGTCAGAACAGTGATGAGGCTACTCGCCAACCTCTTCAGGATAATGCCCCTCAGACAAGCCCTTCTAGCAACGCAAATTATGGATACATTCAGACTAGATCAAAAAAGGATTATCCTCGAGGCCCGGATTGCCCCTCATATATACAAATCAAGCCAGCTTCCGAATCGGAATCATCGTGTCTTCATGAGAGCCTCGCCTCAGCACGAGGGTACTTCGAGTCATATACTCATAGATTCTTCGATTCGAAACCAGAACATAATGCTTTCGGTTCTATGATTCGGCAGCAGGTTGGTCGGAGCAAATGCTACCTTGCCTTGATCCTGTGCCAGGAGATCTCTCTTTTGCCAAGAAAGAAAAAAGACATCATCAAGATTGAGGGCACCAAGAAGGCCATCAAGGAGGGAGGAAAAGAGAAGATAAGTACACTTGTTAAAGGGCTCCTTAATCGCCATCTCCACAGGCTGCTGGAAGGCATCGAGGATACGGCGACCCCTGGAGACCTCCCAATCATCTGGAGTATCTGTCGAACTCTCCACGGACTTTCATATCAACTGGGACAGTCAGAGGGTGATAATTCTATACTGATGAGGCTTTTCATTGCAATTTTGGAACAAAAGTTTACTGGTGGGGGTCATAACTATCACATGCGTCACGCCCTTCGTCAACTACTCAATGTTCCACCCGATAAGATGCAAGACGCAATTTGGTTGAGCTCACTCTGCACTGTTCACGCCTGTCGAGTC
>NC_026475.1:3023754-3024781 GCF_000240135.3 Fusarium graminearum PH-1 | reverse complement strand
ACCCACATGATTTGACAAAGACTTGGTCCACAAAGTTTTCAATGTGGTAAGTCAATTGAGAAACTGTCGAGCTCACAATTAAGTGTAGAGACTTGTAGGTTTTCTTGACGCCACTGTCAATGACACAGCGAAGCTGCTGCTGCAACTGATCTTGAGTAGTGACCACAACCGAGGATTCTGACAGCATGTCAGTTTTATTACCAATTATGAGAAAGGAGAGACGCGTTTGGTGGTCAAAGACATCGCGTTTTGGATAGAAATAGGTCTGAACTCACGGATCTTTTTATGCTTCGCCTTGTCCTCGATGAGTCTTTTCATGGGCTTTCTCTGATCCGGTGCTACGACAGCGAGAATTAAGGTGCTTTTATTACCCTGGGTATGCTTGACATCCTTCCAGAGGTCGTTGTTCTGTGACTGGTAGATGTCTAGCTCAGCTTGCTGGGCGACAGACTTGATACCAGGCTCTCTAGGGGACTTGGACTGGTGCTTGGACGAAGAGGAAGATACGGCCTTTACTAGCTGTTTATTGTGAGAGGAAGAGTGGGAAGAACGTGAGGAGTAGGAAAGACGTGAAGAGCGAGAAGAGTGGGAAGAAGTGGAAGGCATTGTGAGTTTGGGTGGTGATACTCTTTAGAGTCAGTCAGGTTATGAGTTCAAATGTGAGTAAGGTGAATGGATATGTAAAGAGGTGAGAAAAGAAGAGATGGTTTGCAGTTGTTGAGACGGGTACTTATAGATAAATCTGTTGCAGTCCACCAGGCTGTGCTCTATCTTGTTGATTTGGAGCCTTCGCTACCGTCAGATACTGACTGATAACATAAATGATTGGCTTTTTGTCTCGACGGTTACAGTAGATATTAAGCGTGAGGGTAGGTTCATCATAGATGTCACTAACAAAGATACTTGATATGTGTATAAGATGGCTTAGTTGAATCGCCAATCATGAAAGGCAAGCTCATGCAGTTCTGGCCAATAAATTATAACTGGCCCCACCGGCACTTTAGTGAGGACCAACCATGCTTTTTTA